>NC_064851.1:49109133-49409133 GCF_024139225.1 Suncus etruscus
ATTGTGAATCTAATCTCTACTAGCTATTGGTCTATTTAGACCGTTTTTCCCCTTCTGATCCAATCTTGATATGTTCTCTTTCTTAAGGATTTGTCCATTTTGGCTTACTCTTCAAGCCTGTGTTCTCTCTGAACATATAACTCAAATGCTTATTTCTATATTTCTTTGCTTATATCTACTCCAGAAGTATGTTTTCTCTCTTGAACACACACTTCTCCCTCTCTACCCCTTCATATCTTTCTAAATAAATTTCAATAAAAACTATCTTGATTCAACAAAAAGAAAAAGAATTTGCCCATTTCTTCCAGGTTGTCCAACTAATTATTGCAATGTAGATTTTCCTAAAATACATTTTTCTAAAATATTGATTTCTCTAATTTTTTCACAAAACCCTTTTAATTTACGCCATATATGCAGTAACTTCTTTCATTTCTGATTTTAATTTTCTCTTTGTAAAAATGAATCTTGTTAGAGAGCTATTTTATCTTTTTGAGTAGCTGACCTTTCATTCTTTTTATGAGCCATTCCTTTTAAATCTGTTTCATTTATTTGTTTTAATTTTAGCATTTTCTTTCCACCAACTCATTTTGGACTGGGAGCTCTTGGGGGTGGCTTTATTTTTATATAAAAACTAGTATATTTTTATTTGTAATTTGTTTTCTTTTTCACTGAGGTAGAACAGAAGCTTCTATAAGCTTCCTTCTCATACTGCTTTTGTTAAATTCCATAATTTATATAGTAAAGTATCTGTCTTCATGTATTTAAAAAATATTTTCTCTGAATTCCTCATTAAAATAATTCAACCGCATGTTGTTTGGATTCTACATATTTGTGTTTTCCTCTTTCTTGTTTTATCTGATTTCCCACTTCAAATCATTGTGATCTAAAAAAAGGCTTGACATAATTTTAATTTTCATAAATTTATTGATTATTTTTGTGTCACCCCATACACCATATCTTAGACAATCGTCTGTGAATATATAAGGAAAATATGCATTTTGCTGCTTAAGAGTGGAATATTCTATGAATATCTACTAAGCCCATTTTCATCCAATTTGTCACTTAAGGTTATAGTTTAAGTTTTGAAAATAGAAAGTATTAAGATTATTCTTTCATTTAGTACTCTAAAAATATCCTCTTGTGTGCATAGTTTTGAAGAACATTTTTGTTTGTTTTGTAACTCGGGAGTTACTCCTGGGCTCTAGGCTCAGAAATCACTCCTGGCAGGCTCAGGAGACCAAATGGAATGTTAGGAATAAAACCTAGGTTCATCCTGTTTGGCCAGCATGCAAGGCAAACACCCTACTACTGTACAATCTCTCCAGCCCCAAGTACGGGTGTTTTGTTTTTTTTTTTTTAATAAGATCTTTATTTAAGTACCATGATTACAAACATGTTTGTAGTTAGGTTTCAGTTACAAAAAAAGAATACCCCTTCCACCAGTGCAACCAATGCCCCCGCCTCACTCCTCCCTCACCCCACCTTTATTCAAGACAGGCATTCTACTTCTCTCACTCACTACCACTGTCATGATAATTGTTAGTGTAGTAATTTCTCTAACTGCACTCACCACTCTTTGTGGTAAGCTTCATAT
Organism: Suncus etruscus; assembly: GCF_024139225.1. Taxonomy (NCBI): domain Eukaryota; kingdom Metazoa; phylum Chordata; class Mammalia; order Eulipotyphla; family Soricidae; genus Suncus; species Suncus etruscus. Next base: position 49,110,728 of record NC_064851.1, read on the forward strand.
CATGGCCCGGTTCTTCCAGGCCTCAACTCTATTATCTCTGGGTTTTATTACAATAATGTCCTTAATTTTTTTAAATCCCATAGATGAGTGAGACTATTCTGTTTCTATCTCTCCCCCTCTGACTTATATCACTCAGCATAATGTCCATCCATTTATAGGAAAATTTCATGACTTAATTTTTCCTGAAGGCTGCACATTGTATATATGTACCGCATTGTTTGTATGTACTACATTTTCTTTAGCCACCCATCTGTTGTTGGTCATCTGGATTGCTTCCAGATTTTGGCTATTGTAAATAGCATTGCAATGACTATAGGTGTGCAGAAGGTATTTTTACGTTGTGTTTTTGTGTTCCTACGGTATAACCCTAGGAGTGGTATAACTAGATCATCTGAAGCTCTATTTCCAGTATTTTGAGGAATCTACATATGGTTTTCCATAATGGCTAGACTAGATGACATTCCCACCAGCAGTGAATGAGAGTTCCTTTCTCCCCACATCCCTGCCAGTACTGATTATACTTGTTCTTTGTGATGTGTTCCAGTCTCTGCAGTGTGAGATGGTACCTCATTGTTGTTTTGAATTGCATCTCCCTGATGATTAGTGATGTAGAAAAATTTTAAGACCAGTCATCATTAAAAGAATGAAGGAATGGTGAAGAGAAATAACAAAGGAGGAACATAATGGAACAGTTAGTTTTCCTGTAGTAAAAAACTCTGGCTCTGGGTGGTATAGTGCTTCCCGAGCAGTATGAAGTAAGAGCCACTTGGGCAAAACTCAGCCCAGTAGTACAGACCTGATGGCTCCATGCTCAGGCTCAGTTATAGTGGAGGCCATCAGGCCCATCAACAGAATGAAGTGTTGGCTTCAAGCATTCAAGGCTCAGATAGTTCCACCCCATTAAGTGATCTCCAAGAAAGAGCATTTTATGCTTTCTGAGAAAAACTCTATTTGAGAAAAAAAAAAAATCACTCTCATAAAAAGGAGTAAAAATCAAGTTGTGAGTCATTTTCCCACATCAATCATGTTAACAACAGTGAATGAAATGTAAATCATAGACTTCCTCTTAAGGCACCCCTAAATAAACTCACTCAACATATTCCAAAGGCAGTCATACCATAACAAACCACTCTGCTTCCACATTACTTTTATTTGTAGAGATAAAAATCTCAGAATTTCTTCTATTAGCCAGTACTGTTTTCATTGAAAATTGAAAAAGGCACTTTAAACTTTTCCAGGTAAGACAACACAAAGCAGTCAGAAATATTGCTACATGTTTTTATTTAACATACCCTATTTATTTACTCAATTCTTCTGTACTCATATTCTTTCCTTTTTCAAGGTTCTTTTTACCTACATTTATTGTAAGTATGATATATATTTATTTATAAATTTATAAATATATAACTTATAAATAAATTTACAAAAATTTATAATAAATTTATGTATAAATACATATGTGTATATGTGTATCTATACACATATGTATATAGTCCCTATATATGTGTATATCATATATAATACTTATAATATATAAATTATACATTTTAAATATTAAATAAATTAAATTTTAATTATACATTATATTATTTATAATATATACTTGTATATTATACATTATATTATATATGATATATAATAACATAATATATTATATGTAAGTGTGATATATGATATATACATATATAGGGAATATGTATATGTATATAGATGATTGATAGATAGATAGATAGATAGATAGATAGATAGATAGATAGATAGATAGATAGATAGATAGATAAAAACTCCCATCTTGGACTGTTTACAATCTCTTGGCTTCTTTCCCTGAAAGGTTCTTGTAGCAAATCCAGTTTTTTTCCTGTCACTACTTCTTAGATTCCAACTCCACAAGTTCTGGTTTCATGAGATAGGACTATCCTCTTAAAATTCCACGGAGTGACTGTATTTTGTTAGTTCTTGTTATTGCTCAAAGGCAGGAACGGGCACCAGAACAAAGCAGATAGTAAGAATTCCTGTGCTGGTATGGTATGTACCAACTCTGCTTAGTTAGGGCCCTTTGCCAGGTTATGGCACTGCTTCTCTAGCAATAATACCACTCGACAAAAACTTGGATTTCCTTGCCCGCAGCACGGATCTGCCCAATGGCACAAGAAACGAAGAAACCCAAAAAGGACTGATGGGCAACATGATTCCTTGTGAACCAGGTAAAAGAGCGCCACCTACTGAGCCTAAAATAAAAGTGTCCTCTTAGGTTTTCCTCCAGACAGAGGGAGTCCATAAAAAAAAAAAAAAACAACACACACTACATACCAGTAGGTTTGTCATTCAAGTCTCACCTGCCATTCTCACTATGATATAGATAACCTGATTCACCTTAAACTAATGTACAACATGGATCATAAAACGCAACAACAAATATATTCTTGTTCAGATGGTTTTACACAGCTATTTATTTAGTACTTTATTCTTCTGAGAAAATTGATGTGTCGAGAGTTAACAAAAATCTACAGAACACAAGAAAATACACATGTATTCTGGAATCACCATTATCCAAAAGAAACCATGATTACCTCCACATAAGCCAACTCTGTTAAGTGAATCCCTATGAAAGAAAGCAACATCTAGTCAAAAGCAAATCTCAAGCAAAATGAACTGACAAAGATTTATAAAATATAGTAATTACAAAAGACCTTATAAATGTTGTAACAAAGAACACAGTCCTCAATTACCAGAGGACTGTTTTACATTTTTTGCTTTAAATTCCTAGCTTTAAAACAAGGAAAAGTCAATTCATTCACTGTTTTCCTATCCCAAAACACATGTATTTGTACTAGACCAGGATAAAGTTTCCTAAATTTTAGAAATAAGGAGTTTTCTCTACTTTGCATTTTTCCCTTTGTGGTGAAAATACTTAATTGTAACCATTCCCAAATATCTTAATTTACCATCTCGTTTTATGTTATTCCTGGTTACTCACTGTGGGAGCAGTCTAAACAGTACTGCTCTTTTTGAGTCACTGAGAGAAGAAAAGTTGGCTTTCATTTTGCACACAGGAGGGTCTGGATCCAGAAATTTTGGCTTTTCCTTAGATTTTCCCACATAAAATCAAGACCGAATGTCAGAGAGTTGGTCTATTAGGCAGGCCAGAGAGTAGCATTTTGCCCGGGATGAAGTAATGTCTCATGCCTTTTGCACAGAAAAACAAAATAAGATCCTATGAAAGGGCACATATAGCTTTTAAACATCTTTCATGTTTAAAACGCTCATACAGTTTTCTCCTATATTTGAAAGGAGCTTAAATTGGACCAATGTGTTCATGTTGAGACTTCCCTTAAATAAAAGTAGAATTCACTTTTTTCTTATTAGACTAGAAAAATAAAACAAAATTAAGCAAAAAGAAATTACCATAGGTGAAATAAGAATGCATTACACCAATTCTTGTTGATTTGACTTTTTTAAAAGCTACTGAGCCTATAAAGAAGGAGAGCTTAAGAAATGACCTCAGGGGCCAAAGAAACAGTGCAGTTGTCAGGGCATGCAGCCTACCTAAATTCAATCCCTGGTGCTGCATTTGGTCCCCTGAGCCATGCCAGAAGTGATCCCTGAGCCCTAAACTTAAGAATAAACCCGGAGGAGGGAGATCTGGGAAATTGGTGGTGGGAATGTTGCACTGGTGAAGGGGGGTGCTCTTTACATGACTGTAATCATACAACTATAATCATGTTTGTAATCACGGTGTTTAAATAAAGATAAAAAAAAAAAGAAAGATGGTAAAACCGGGGCCAGAGAGATAGCATGGCGTTCGTTCGCCTTGCGTGCAGAAGGTCGGTGGTTTGAATCCCAGCATCCCATATGGTCCCCTGAGCCTGCCAGGAGCGATTTCTGAGCATAGAGCCAAGAGTGACCTCTGAGGGCCCAGGAGAGATAGCAGAGCCGTGTTTGCCTTGCAAGCAGCTGATCCAGGACCTAAGGTGGTTGGTTCGAATCTCAGTGTCCCATATGGTCCCCCGTGCCTGCCAGGAGCTATTTCTGAGCAGACAGCCAGGAGTAACCCCTGAGTACCGCCGGTTGTGACTCAAAAACCAAAAAAAAAAAAAAAAAGAGTGACCTCTGAGCACTGCTGGGTGTGACCCAAAAACCGAAAAAAAAAAAGAGGGTTAAATGTGTCCTTTTAAGCAAATAGTTAAAACAACCATTTTAACTACTTGAAATACTCTGCCTGACAGGCATATCACAAGTGTTCGGAAACCTGTGGGTCTCTGTGTTCTGCCTGACACTGTTGATAAAGGAGACAAAGTGGTAATTGTTGAAAGGGGCTGGGATTGTGGCATATGTGTTGGCATTCATTTCTTCATGAATGATTAAAAATAAACTGTGTTCTTTCCCTGATAAAAAAAAAAGAATAAACCCTATAACTACATTGAGAACTATCCTAACAATGAGAATGTATGAGGAAAATAGAAAGCCTGCATAGAATACAGGCAAGGGTGGGGTGGGGAGGAGGGAGAATTGGGACATTGGTGATGGGAATGCTGCACTGGTGATGGGGGGTGTTCTTTACATGATAGACACCCAACCACAATCATGTTTGTAATCAAGATGTTTAAATAAAAATAAATAAATAAATAAATAAATAAATAAATAAATAAATAAATAAAAGAATAAATCCTAGGGGCCGGAGAGATAGCATGGAGGTAAGGCATTTTCCTTGCATGCTGAAGGATGGTGGTTTCAATCCTGGCATCCCATATGGTCCCCTGAGCCTGCCACGAGCGATTTCTGAGTGTAGAGCTAGGAGTGACCTCTAAGCGCTGCAAGGTATGACCCAAAAAAGCAAAAAAACAAAACAAACAAACAAAAAGAATAAACCCTAAACACTCCTGACTGAGGTACAAAACAAAACAAAAATGACCTTGAAAACACATTAGTCCCTATCAGTTCTTAATGAACATTTCTGGGTCTGCCAGATTACACAAAATACAATTATTTTTTAAAATTAAGTACCTAATATGAGCACCTAGTAGGTACAAAAAAAAAACAAAAAACAAATTGAGCACTGGGTCTCTCTGCTTAAAAGGTTAGATTTTTAGGAAATGCAGGCTAACAATAATATACAGGCTCTTTCTCTTCCAATTGAGTCTATGCAAGTTAAAAAATAAGGGAGCCAAGTAAATCCAGTAAGCCCTAAGGCCTTCATTTAACCTTCTTGGAAAAAAGACAATGATTCCTCTGCTAATAAATGCTCATGATATGTTCATAATAAGGTAATACAGAGTCTGAATTATTAGCCTTCTCTTAAGAAACAAAAGGAGGAATGATTTCCTTCATGGAGTAGGACTTGGCAATACATCTTTTTATTTACCCCACCCCCAGGACTGACTGTTGTCTCATTACATTATGCTTTATAAAGGTATTTTGTTTCTTTTGGGAAATAACCTGGTATCAGTGAGAAATAACAAGCAAGTTGATGTATACTGAGAGAAAACGTGACTTAGGAGATGAAGAGTTCTACTGCTTACTCCTGGCTCTATATTCAGGGATAACTCGTGGCTGAACTCAGGAAACCATATGGGTGGTGTCAGGGATTAAATTCACATCAACCAAATGCAAAGCCTTCCCAAATGTAAGGCCTTCCCTGATGTATTATTGCTCCAGACCAGCTCATTATTTTAAAAGGTACAGTGCACTAGAAAGTGAAAGCCCAAAGGGACCAATCTACCAATCATAACATGGAAAAGAAGTAACATCATCTTTTATGCATATATGCTTTTTCTTTAAAGATTGGAAACAATTTATAGACATTCTTCTCCTCCTCAGAAGTCTTTTTGGGTCTAGCAATCAGCTTTGGTAGTACCTTCACAGTACTCTGATAATTTAACTATAAACAGCACGAAGAACTATAGTATTAAACATATGTTCTTTCTTCTTATGTATCCCAGTCGTTCCCTTAGTTTGAATTGGTAAAGTATGCTCTGTGATATTATGCTTGGTATAGGAAATATGAATATAAGCAAATCCTGATAAGTACTTTATTTTATTTATTTTGTTCTGAATTGCATACTTATAAGTATGGGGCCGGCGAGGTGGCGCTAGTGGTAAGGTGTCTGCCTTGCAAGCGCTAGCCATGGAAGGACCACGGGACTGTTGTTTGATCCCCTGGCGTCCCATATGGTCCCCCCAAGCCAGGGGCGATTTCTGAGCGCTTAGCCAGGAGTAACCCCTGAGCATCAAATGGGTGTGGCCAAAAAAAACAAACAAAAAAAAAGTATACTTGAAGAAGGCTTAAACTGCATGCATTTTATTACATACAAATCAATTGCAACTAATATATTTCGGGGGTAGTTTGGGGACACAATGGCTGTGCTCAAGGATCACTCCTTGTGTGCAAAGCAAGCACTTAACTATCTGTCCAGATATGGAATTGATTTTTTTCCAGAAAAACCAGCTCCTTTTAGTAAGTTTAGAATTATGTAATTTTAGTTAAATTGACTTGAAGATATTTGAGTTTGTGTGACACTAATGTGAATAGGGTTGGATTTTTTAATGTCCATTTCTTCTCTATCATTATTGGTGTATAAGAAGGCCATTGATTTTTGCTTGTTAATTTTGTAGCCTGCCACTTTGCTATATCAATCTATTGTTTCTATAAGCTTTTTGGTAGTGTCTTTAAGATTTTCTAAATATAGTATCACGTCATCTGCAAACAGTGAGAGCTTGACTTCTTCTTTTCCTATCTGGATATCTTATTAACTTAACTAAAGATGTGAAGGACCTATAAAAAGAAAACTACACTGCATGTATTAAGAGTATTCCTTATCTTTATGTTATGTTTTGCATATCCAGAATGTCCATTTTGTATTCTGCCCTTTCCAACATCCCTACAAAGCTCATTTTTACGCCTTAACTCTCTCACCCCCCCCCAAACATCACTAATCCACATTACTCCTTTTAACTTCAGTACTGCACAATCCTAATCACAGACCAAAGCCGTGCATTGTGTGTAACAACCCCAAACTGATTCAAAAGACAAAAAAGGACACGTATTTCTTTAGAATATTTTGTGTTTTTTCTCTACAGCTAAAAGTCTTACTAAATATTCTCTTATACAGTGATGATTCTAACAACTTTTTTATCTTCTCTTTATGAGCTGTTCAACAAGGAATTTTGGTGAAAGAGTACCCCAAGTTAATGCTTATGATTGAACCATGTCATGGGGATTGTTGAACTTGTTCTTACGGCCCCCATATGCGCCAATAACGCCATGTGGCATTGCTCCTTTTTTGCATAGGCACGTTAAAATGGAAAAATACTATACATACAAATAAGATCCTATCTAATAGAGATTGGAACAACAAATCTTGTAATGCAAAGGGACCTTACACCCTGAACATTGACATAACGACCTGCACAGACCTCAGAAGAAAGGGCATTTTCCACTCACCCCTGTACCAGGGAAGCCATCTACGAAACATCCAGGTTTGTCTATAACATCACCTGGAAGCAATCCTCTACCATGGAAGACCCTACCACTGCTCAGACATCAACCTGCTCAAAAGAGACTTCCCTTAACACTGAGAAGATTTAACAACAACAATGACCTGCTTACAGGACAGGGCTCCCTACATTGCCCTTTAATGGTGAGGTGAAACGAGAGGACGCTCCACATCTTGACTTCAATGTAGGATATGCAGATTCCAGGATCTTTAATACAGAAACATGATACCAACAACAGACACTGTGTGAAAAGTGTGTTGGCACTACAGTCAATGTCTTGGATTGGATGATCTAGCTTGCCTGGAGACTAGAGTTGGTCTTATGCCAGGAAACTTCAGGGGTAGGGTCTCTTTGTATTTAGGCCAAGGTTATTCCTTTCCATGCCCCTCAAATTTTGGTGGGCCTATGCAAACAACAATTGCCACTCTAACACCATTTTTACTGTGCTCCTTTGACTCTAATCCTTAAAAAAGCACTTAAAATTTGAGGATAACTTAAGCTAATATGCATGTACATGGAAATGTAAAAAATACTATGCTTCTAATGTTTAAGGAGTTACATAAGTTTTATGGCTTAAGATTGCTTTGTGTGCTGTTAAGAAATATTATAATGTGTTACAGTCTGGGGACTTGAGGGACAAAGTAATTGTACATGGATTCTGTTTTATTTATCTTAATGTTCTTTGGCTGAAAGTTCAAAGTTAAGATATCAGCAAGGGGACTTCTTCTGAGAATTATGTTATGGGTGATTGTCCTTCCACTGTAATTTTACCTTGTCCTCTTTCTTTGCATCTTTGTTCTCATAATTAAAAAAATTAAAATAAAGAAAAAGAAAACTACAAAACCCTGCTTCAAGAAATAAAAGAGGACACAAGAAAATGGAGATATGTACAAAGCTCGTGAATTGAGAAGTTTAACATCATTAAAATGGCAATACTCCCCAAAGCACTGTACAGATTTAATGCAATCCCTCTAAGGATACCCAGGACATTCTTCAAAGAAGTGGATCAAACACTCCTGAAATTCATTTGGAACAATAGACACCCATGAATAGCTAAAGCAACCCTTGGAAAATGGGAGGCATTACTTTCCCAAACTTTAAATTGTATTACAAAGCTACAGTCATTAAAATAGCTTGGTACTGGAATAAAGACAGACCCTCATATCAGTGGAATAGAACTGAGTATTCAGAGAATGTGCTCCAATTATATAATCAATTAATCTTTGATAAAGGGGCAAAAAATGCGAAATGAAACAAGGAAAGCCTCTTCAACAAGTGGTGTTGGAGCATCTGGTCAGCCACTTGCAAAAAAAGCGAACTCAGACCTCTATCTAACACCATGCACTAAGGTCAAATCCAAATGGATTAAAGACCTTGATATCAGACCCGAAACCATAAGGTATACTGAACAACAGCAGGTAAAACACTCCATGACATTGAGACTAGGTATCTTCAAGGAGGAAACAGCACTCTCCATAAAAGTGGAAACAGAGATAAACAGATGAGACTACATTAAGCTGAGAAGCTTTTGCACTTCAAAGGAAATAGTGCCTAAGATACAAAAGCCACCCATAGATGGAGAAACTGTTCACCCAATACCCATCAGACAATGGGCTAATATCTAAGATATACAAGTTACTGACAGAAATTAACAAGAAAACAACATCTAACCCCATCAAAAAATGGGGAGAAGGGCCCGGAGAGATAGCACAGCGGCATTTGCCTTGCAAGCAGCCGATCCAGGACCAAAGGTGGTTGGTTCGAATCCCAGTGTCCCACATTGTCCCCCGTGCCTGCCAGGAGCTATTTCTGAGCAGACAGCCAGGAGTAACCCCTGAGCACCGCCGGGTGTGACCCAAAAACTAAAAAAAAAAAAAAAAAAACAAAACAAAAAAAAATGGGGAGAAGAAATGTACAGGCAATTTCTCAAAGAAGAAATACAAATAACCAAAAGGCACATGAAAAAAATATTCCACATCACTAATTATCAGGGAGATGCAAATCAAAACAATGAGGTACCATCTCATACCACAGAGACTGGCACACATCACAAAGAACAAGAACTATCAGTGTTGGCAGGGATGTGGAGAGAAAGGAACTCTCATTCACTGCTGATGGGAATACTGCCTAGTCCAGCCCTTATGGAAAACAATATGGAGATTCCTCAAAAATCTGGAAATTGAACTCCCATATGATCCAGCTATACCACTTCTAGGGATATACCCTGGGAACACAAAAACAAAGTACAAAAATCCCTTCCTCACACCTAAATTCATCACAGCACTATTTACAGACTCTGGAAACAACCAAGATTTCCTTCAACAGATGAATGGCTAAGAAACTGGGGTGAGTGCAGTTAGAACACTAACAACTACCATGATAATATTAATGAGTGAGAGAAGTAAAATGACTGTGTCAAATACAGTCAGGGGCTGTGGGTAGAAAAATATGGGGTGAATTTGGTGATGGGAATGTTGCACTGATAAAACGGGGTGTGACTAAAACCCCCTTTTTGTGACTAAAACCCAACTACAGCCATGTTTTAGTCACAGTGTTTAAATAAAGATAAAAAAAATGTAAAAACAAATAAAATTTTTTTTAAAAATTTAAAAAAAGAATTATGTAATTTTAAATTGATGAATGTCTATGGATTAAATCATACTACTTTCAAAGATTTAAAAAATTTGATATCAGATTTCTCCTCAAAAATTTAAAAATTATGATGAAAATATTTATAATCACTTAAAAAGGAAAAGTAGGGCTGATGATATACTTCAATGGTAGAGAAAATATATGAGGTCTTGAAAATAATATGGAAAAGAATTTTATAATGTATGTAAGTATCTACAAGCAAAGCCCATCTCAATAGGGAGGCCTCAAAATCTATACCAAATATCCATTTTTAGAAAAAAATTTTTAAATATTTTCCAGTTGGCTGAAATATGAATCAGCTTACAAATTAAAGAATTTCAAAAAAAGTATATAGATGCTTATGAGTTGAAGCTGGATGAAAATGTCCAATGTTAATTGTAATTCCTATATAAGAAGACAAATAAAAACAAGACAATGGGAAATGAGAGTCCCAAAAACCCACAGTACTTTTCATTCTATAAGACACACCTGACCATAAGACACATGTAGTTTTTAGATGAGGAAAACAAGAGACATCAGGAGCTGGCAGCTGCAAACAACAAGCCTACAAGGCCAAAGTATATTTACAGTACATTGGTCCACATCTGGTTAAACACATTTACCTAACTTTTTTTTTTTTTACATCAGATAGTATATATTTTTTAAATACTTTTTTGTTAATATAAAAAAAAGTCCCCTGCACTCCGGCTTCAGCTCCAGATGGCATTCGCTCCATAGGACACACAGACATTTCCCCCCATCTTTGGGGGAAGTAAAAGTGTGTCTTATGATATGAAAAATATGGTAATTATATTAATTAAAACTGAGGTATGTAGGTAAGAGAAGATAACAGAGTGAATTCTTTATTTGATTAAATTCCCTCTCACTTTCCTTTTCTCTCTCTTTCTCTCTTTCACATATACAAGCACACACAGGCGTGGCACAGCCACACATGGCAGTGTGTAGGGCTTATTTACTTCCCACTCTGTGCTCAGGGAACATTCCTCCTGGATGTGGCCAGGGTATAATAAGAGTGATGGGGATTTAATTAGCTGCATTGTATGTAGAGTACAATCTATCTGGTTCTCTTTATTTTTAAAAAAAAACAGGCAAATTTAGGGGCTGGAGCAATGGCACAGCAGTAGTGCACTTGCCTTGCACATGGCTGACATAGGAGAAATCGCAGTTCAATCCCCCTAACTCCCATATGGTCCCCCAAGCCAGGAGCGATTTCTGAGCACATAGCTAGGAGTAACCCCTGAGCATCACTGGGTGTGGCAAAAGAAAACAAATTTAAAAAAAAACTTTTAGAATTTCTTGCTCCTTTATCAAAAACTAGGTGATTGCATGTCTGGGGAGCATTCTCTGAGTAATCAAGCCTATTCCATTAATCTGATGGTCTGTCTTTATTTCAATACCATGCTGTTTTGATAACTATTGCTTTGTAGTACAGTTTAAAATTGGGGAAAGTAATGCCTCCCATATTCCTTTTCCCAAGGATTGCTTTAGCTATTCGAGGGTGTTTATTGCTCCAAATGAATTTCAGAAGTGTTTGTTCCACTTCTTTGAAGAATATCATGAGTATCTTTAGAGGGATCACATTAAATCTGTACAATGCTTTGGGGAGTATTGCTATTTTAGTGATGTTAATCCTGCCAAACCATGAGCAGGGTATGTGTTTCCATTTCCGCATGTCCTCTCATATTCCTTGGAGCAGAATTTTATAGTTTTCTTTGTATAGGTCCTTCACATCTTTAATCAAGTTAACTCCAAGATACTAAATGAAGCAAGGAAAGCCTCTTCAACAAGTGGTGTTGGCACAACTGGTTAACCACTTACAAAAAAGCGAACTCAGACCCCTAGCTAACAGCATGCACAAAGGTCAAATCCAAATGGATTAAAGACCTTGATATCAGACATGAAACCATAAGATATAGAGAACAACACGTAGGTAAAACACTCCATGACATTGAAATGAAAGGCAACTTTAAGAAGGAAACAGCACTCTCCAAACAAGTGGAAGCAGAGATAAACAGATGGGAATATATTAAGCTCAGAAGCTTCTGCACCTCAAAGGAAATAGTGCCCAGGATACAAGAGTCACCCACTGACTGGGAGAAACTATTCACCCAATACCCATCAGATAAGGGACTAATATCCAAAACACTGATGGAACTTTACAAGAAAAAAAAAACATCTAATCCCATCAAAAAATGGGGAAAAGAAATGAACAGACACTTTGACAAAGAAGAAATACAAATGGCCAAAAGGCATATGAAAAAATGCTCCACATCACTAATCATCAGAGAGATGTAAATCAAAACAACTATGAGGTACCATATCATGCCACAGAGATTGGCACACATCACAAAGAACGAGAACAAGCAGTGCTGGTGGGGATGTGGAGAGAAAGGACCTCTCTTTCACTGCTGATGGGAATGCCGTCTAGTCCAACCTTTATGGACGATGTGGAGATTCCTCCAAAAACTGGAAATTGAACTCCCATATGATCTAGCTATACCACTCCTAGGGATATATCCTAGGAACTAAAAAATACAACACATAAATCCCTTCTTCACACCTATATTCATTGCAGCACTATTTACAATAGCCAGACTCTGGAAACAACCAAGATGCCCTTCAACAGATGAATGGCTAAAGAATCTGTAGTACATATACACAATGGAATATTATGTAGCTGTCAGGAGAGATGAAGTCATGAAACTTTCCTATACATGGAATCTAATTTGCATAGTGAAATAAGTCAGAAGGAGAGAGATAGATGCAGAAAAGTCTCCCTCAATTATGGGTTTTAAGAAAAATAAAAGATATTTTTACAGTAATTCCCAGAGACAAAAGAGATGAGGGCTGGAAGGTCCAGCTCACAACACGAAGCTCACATAAAAGAGTGATGAGTACAGTTAGAGAAATAACTACACTGAGAACTATCATAACAATGTGAATGAATGAGGGAAGCAGAAAGCCTGTCTCGAGTGCAGGTGGGGGTGGGGTGGGGAGAAGGGAGATTTGGGACATTGGTGATGGGAATGTTGTACTGGTGAAGGGGGGGTGTTCTTTACATGACTGAAACCCAACTACAATCGTATTTGTAATCAAGGTGTTTAAATAAAGATATTTAAAAAAACTTTTAAATATTTCTCCAATATAAAAATAGACAATGAAATGAACAATAAAAAAGAAAAATATTCATGAAAAATACATATATAAGGGCATATAAAAAGTACAGTGTAATTAAGTTATTCCAAATCAAAGAGTGACCTTCCTTGATTATCAGATGAGTAACCTTCAGGAAAATGGGGGCCCACACAACAACTTGGAATATACACCAACATCCTTAAATTAAACATGTTCATATTTCTGAATGAGGGCTAAAGAGGTAGTAGAAAGGCCCTTCCTTGCCTTGTAAGCAGCTGACTCCTATTCAATTCAGGCTAATTCTCAGCATCTCTTCACTACCAGGAGTAAACCCTGATCACAGTAGCCCCTGAGAATCACCAGATATGGCCCCATATCAAAACCAAACAAACAAAATCCTAAACCTTTTTTTCTTTTGGGTTTTTTACTTACTCCAGACCCCATGCTCAGGAATTATTCTTGGCAGGGATTGGGAGACTTTATGGAGTGCCAGGTATGTGAAGAAAGTACCTTACTCTGCTGTACTATCTCTCCAGGACCAAAAATTAAAATATTTGACTTATTAACTCATAAATTTATAGAAGTATCTCTTAAGAAATATTAAATTTATAATAAGAAAAAGAACTTAGAACTAATAAAAATTTCTAACATGAAAATAATCTTATTATAAGATTATGTAAATATATAACATAAATGTAGGAGCACATAAATTATATATGATATATAATATATAATGTATGATATAAAATATAGACACATGTAAACATAATATGTAAATGTACTATAAATATATTTATAAATACATTAAATAAATATAGAACTACCTAAAAATTATACACATATAAATATTTAATATAATAAATCAAGAAAATACTAAAATAATTTTTAAAAGTTAAAGGTCATAAAATATAAATATAATAAATAAATATAAAACACAAAGTTGTTAAATGCTATAATAAAAACTTTTTGCCCCCCCCCTCCACTCCTATAATAAAAATTTTGAGATAATACATATTCTAGATTTTAATTACTGGAGGGAAATGCAAAGAAATATAAAGCAATAATTTCTCTAAAATTATTTTATAACTATTTTCCCTTTTGTGTATATTTTAGTTTTTATTAAGTATGTGAGGAGGCACCATAATATGTTTTAAAATAGAATTACAAAAATGTTACCTACCTTTTTTCAACGTGCTCAGCAAGATCTAAAGGGAAGAGTAGTTATTTCAATACACTGATAATTTTGTCTGAAACCATGCTGATGATGCATGAGTGCTGCTTTCCATCTTTTTTATTTACCTCACTTGGGAATTCATGTACAAACAGTATATAGAATAGTTTCTTTACCAGGACAGCACTAGCCTCAGCTGTAGTGCATCAGCCAACTGGAACGTCAGTTAGCAATGTGTCATTCAGCACACTTAGTGCTCTGTAACATTGGTCTGCCCAGAAAGCCTTTGCCTGAGACCATCCCCAGATGATGTCCACACCTCCAGGTGAAGCAACTGCTGAAATAATCCAGGATCTAATAACTCTGGCATGAAGAGCTATTATTTCCTTGACCTTTCCCAGCCCCTGAAATTCTTGGGCAGGAAGTTTTAACAGTGTGTTTGTTCCAACCCAACTAATAAAGGAGCTTTTTAAAGTTGAGAAAAACATGGCGTATTGTGTTCCTGGATCCAGAATGTGTACAACACATAAAGAAGCACAAAATATGTACAGTACCTTCCTGAAGCTGTGTTGGCTTAGCAGAATTTTCCCCGCTCATTAAAATAACAAAAGTTGCAGCTGCTCGAACTGTAGCCTGCCATGTTGACATGGCAACGGGTGGCTCCTGGCATGGAAAAAGGGCCCTGTTGTTTATGGGAGATCCTATAGTATAAACACATGGCCTGAAAAGGAAAGACAGAGAAATAAAGAAGTAGACCTTTAAAATTAGTTGTCACTTTCTCAATAACATAATAGTGAAGATTAAATTGAGCTTTCAAAAACAACATATTTGAGCTTTTGTTGTTGAGGGGATTCAGAACATTCTGAATTAAAGCTGCCAATGGCCGACTATGTGAATAGCTGACCAGCAATTTCTCCCCAAATGAATAACTTAAATATGTAAAGAGAGTTGTTTGTTTTTAAGGAGAAAATATTTTTCAAAGAAAGTTTTTCAAACTACTCTGCCAAGTTAACATTTAAATTACCCTTGTCCCTCCCCTTAGGCCCTTAAAGACTTCAAAAGAAAAATGTGTTACAGAACTTAATACAAACCTTTGAAAATATTTTGGAAAGAAAATTACGTTTGGGAGATTACTGAGATATTAATGTTTGGAAAAACAGCTGGTGGTCTCAAATCCAGTGCTGGCAGGCAGATACCCCCAATTTGAAAACCGCCATCTCAAATAGAAATTTGTGGGAAACTTTGAAGGGAGCACAAGAACTGGGGTTGGCATATAAGCAGGACCTTGGGCCAAAAGAACCAGCTTGTGGAGAGAAAGGTCAAGGACAGAGTTTTTACCAAACCCAAGTGTGGAAAGCAAGACATGATTTTAGAGTTCATTCTGCTACAATTAGGCAATATAAACCCATCCATATCAAGAATCTTCTCTAAGTGGACATAAAGAGAGATTTATGAGATTTATGGATTTCAAGAGAAATCCATTTATTTGACACTGCAAAGTAGAAGACATAAGACCAACCCCCAAAAAGGTCTTAGAAAAAAAAGTTTTACAAAAAGCACTTTTTGCTTTTTAGGAGTAAGACAAATATGCAAATTTAATCACTATGAATGAACATTTATGGCATGTCAACAATTTGCAAGACTGCATGGAATTATGGTACCAATCAATCAGTCAGGATCCAGTAAGTAAAAAAGGAAACCAGTCCAGAGGTAATTTAATATAGAGAACCAGCCTTTCAAGACCTAGAGATGAAAAGCTAATCAGAAGATGGTGAGGCAGCCCAGAGATTAGCATTAGAGGTTGAGAAGCTTGTGTTACTGGGTTATACTGGCTATGTCATCTGGCAGAAGCCAGAGTAAACTGGAGGCTGTTCTGTGGTACTGAGAACACAGATGAGATTAAGTCACTGCTGGATAAGCCAGAGGACATGGGCATGGAGAAGAAATATCTTATCAACCAGCTCTCAACTTTTCCAAAAGCTTTCCCACCAAATTAATGAAATCTGAGAAAGGAAACTTCAAGCCAATAGGTGATGACAGCACAGCAGGAGAGAAGAGTCAAGAGCCCACAAGCAAAAAGGCCTACCCTGGAAGTGCGCCTGCCAGGACAACTCGCTGCTTAAATAGAGGGCAGGAACAGAAGATCAGAAATTCAGAAACATTTAGTCCTGTCTAGACAACCACCTCATTTGATGACTCTAGGAGATGACTTTGACCTCTCTGGGTGACACATCAAAGAGGAATGAGAAGGGGATCAGGTAGATGTCTCCACTGTTCTGGTCCACAAATGTATTTATTCTGTATTCCAAAGTCATAAATCCAAGGCAAGAGCTCATAGAAGATTCTGAAGATTCTGAATTGTCCATCATCTTCAATGATTCCTTTATTTTCTTTGTTTTTGGTTTTTGGGTCACACCCAGCAGCACTCAGCACTCCTGGCTCTGTGCTCAGAAATCGCTCATGGCAGCCTCAGGGGACCAAATGAGATGCTAAGAACTGAACTGGGATCCATCCGTCTGGGGTTGCCTGCTATGCTATAGCTCTGGTTCCCACCTTCAATGATTTCTAAGCTCCACTCAAGTCCAGATGGGGGTCTCAGTTAGTGTCTTGACTCAAGCTGAATAAAAGCCTTGAGAAGTTGGAAGGACAGTATGGTAGAGAGGAAGTGAATGGAGAGATGTTTCAGCAGCATCACCTTGGACAGCTGGGGGAGGCAAACCTTATTCTAAGCATTCTATTTATAAAGCACTTTGATTTTTTCCCCCATCTTAGAGAAGCCTCCTCAGAAGGAAATATAACATCACTTGGAAACAAATTGGAATACCACTGCTTTTTCTTCCAATGTCAAAGTAAGGAGTCAAAGTTTTATAAAGCATGAATTTATGCAGCTATGCCACAATGGTTTAAACCTTGTTGGCACCGCAATGGTCTTCTGGACACTGGCAGGAGTGACTCCTGAATAGAACCAGGTGTGACCACCCTCCAACTATCCATAAATCAAAGCTTTCAGTCTCAGTAAAGCCATTCTATGAATAACTTCCAATATAAGTAGATGGGCTACTTACACAGTGGCAGGCTTTTGTCTAGAGATTTCCTAACACACACACACATACACACACACACACACACACACACACACACACACACACACACACAAAATATCCCTCAGGGGAAATTCCATTGCCACACACATGCCATGAAGATACTCGGGGTAGGAACAGAAATCTCTGGTCACGGTGGACCTCTGGCCTGTCAACAAGAACAGTGCAAGTGAGTGGAAGAGGACTGAGATGCCTGCGGTGGGACAGGCAGACAGTTCACTGTAGTGTAAGGTATCCTAAGCCAGAAACTACCCAAAGCTCTTCCTGAGTTTCTGGCACTTAAAAACCATGAAATGATAAATGCATATATTCCTTTAAGCTCTCATATTGTTAAATAATTTACTATGTAACAATAAATAATTTTCTTGGTTTTTCAGACCACGAAATAGAATAATGAAACTATTAGAAGAAAAAGGTAACTCAGTAAAACATTTGCAAGAAAGGACAAAGAAGAAAGAGTCCTATCTCCTACATTTGTATTTAAGGGGTTTTACAGAACACTGGCAGGGGCAATTGCAGAACATGGAATTTATGATTTACTAAACCCGACCAATAATTTCTAAGAGTGGGAATTAAAGACTGATCTCAAAAAACCTAGGAACAATGACTTCATAAAAGTACCCATATTGCCAGGAGGAATCCCTGAGCACTGCTGGGTGTGGCCCAAACAAAAACAAACAAACAAACAAAAAAAAGTATTGTCACCACCCCTTTCTCATGTGTGTATTGTCACCATCTCCCTTCCAAGAAGTCTCACCCTTGTGAAGATTTGTCTGATCTAGAAAGTGCTTTCTGTAATTTATGCCATGGCACCTGAACTCTCCATCAAAGGAACTGAGTAGTTAAGCTACCAGGAAACACTCAGATTCACCCTCCTCACATCTTCACACTTCTCATTTCTTACCTCCCTCTTTACATATATGCTGCTTTCTGCTTCAATCTTTTTTTATTTTTACTTCTAATTTTTCACTCATTCTCCATAGTAATCACTCTGAAAGTTCTGATCAACTCATCTATCTAAAATCATATCCATATACACCCATGTCTGGCTTAAATGAAATCACTTTCTTAGTGAAGTGTTTTCATAAATAGGAAAATAGTTTAAAGAGAGTCCATGGCAAAGTGTCTTCTAGGTTTTTATGTTTTACATTTTGTTTTCTGGGCCTACCCATTAGTGCTCAAGGTGTACTCCTTGCTTTGCACTCAAGGATCTCTGCTGCAGGTTCAGGGACCATATTCCCATATGCTGGAATCGAACCTAGCTTGGTCATGTGCAAGACAAGCACCTTCCCACTGGCCTACAAAATCTGTGTGTGAGTGAGTGAGTGAGTGAGTGAGTGAGTGAGTGAGTGTGTGTGTGTGTGTGTGTGTGTGTGTGTGTGTGTGTGTGTGTGTGTTTGGGTCACACCTGGCAGCGCTCAAGGTTACTCCTGGCTCTACGCTCAGAAATCACTCCTGGCAGACTTGGGGGACCATATGGGATGCCAGGATTCGAACCACCGTCCTTCTGCATGCAAGGCAAACACCTTACCTCCATGCTATCTCTCTGGCCCCAAATCTTTTAAATCTAAGTCCTTACTGTTGTCTTAGTTGACTCCTTTCTCCTCAGTTTCAAAGAATGAAAGTGTTAGCTGCAGTTTCAATCTTCCTTCTCATGCCCAAACCAACTATCATCAATGGCCTTTTATTTGTTTATTTTTAGTTAGACCACATCTGGTGATGCCCAGGGGTTATTCCTGGCTCTACACTCAGGAATCATTCCTGGAAATGCTTAGGGGACCATATGAGGTGCCAGGCATAAAACACTGGTTGGCTGCATGCAAAGCAAATGCCCTACCTGCTGTAAAATATCTTTTGAACATTTACCACATGGATGCTTATGTCTATTGACCATCAGAATACACATATATAAAATAATTTAGCTATGTGTATTTTAATGTTATCTGAATAAAATCTGAGTGGTAGAATTTTGGAGTCTCTGTCAACAGATAGAGGATGGTTGAAAACAGGTCTTTCATGGCATTTTTAATTTGAGACCAAGAAACATTTGTACACATAGTATGAATGCATATAATGTACAGAATAATCCTTTGTTTTCAGAAAGTAAATATTTGTTAATAATTGTAACACAAACTGTTCTCTACTTTGTGAAGCTTTATTCACTTCTGCCTCATCCTATACTTTGCCAGAATAATGTGAGTTCATGAAATCAAACAGACAAATAGGAAAAACCAATGCAATTAAAAATAGACAAGATTAATAGAACCTTAACTTGGGTCATAAAGAGATAAAAACTAATAAAAATAAAAAACTAATAAATTGTATCATAAATTATTTATATTTTAATGTCTGTTTTTCATTTCTATAGTTAATTTGATTCCTGGTATTTTAATTTTATGCAATTACAAATGGAATTAAAAAATTCTATGTCTTCTAACATGTTGTTTGCATATAGGTCAACAGGTGTTTATATATCAATTCTTCAGCCTGTCTTTGCTATTTTATTTTACTGTTCCCAGTTATTTCTGTGGTGTCTTTGTGATTCTATATGATAATTGTTATGTAGTTGTAATAAAGTGGTATCAAGCAATGGAAAAAAAAGAAAACAGGTCTTCAAATAGTCATGAAAAATCGCCTTCTCCAATTGGTGATGCCCAAGTGAAGAAGACTCCTATCATGCATACAATCAAGTAAGAATCCAATAGAAAATAAAATCCTTGCCTGATGTGCATTCAGAAACGTGCTAAGAAGCTATCGTTTATCGATGTGAAATAAACAAATACAGCTGTATTTATTACCCATGCACAGCCTGACTGCTTATGGGTGCAGGTGCCAGCTGAAATTCAGATTGTTTATAACTTTATTACTGAGAATAAATAATTTTCTTTCAGGATACAAGAGAAAACTCTTGTACCAAAGTTCACACCATTTATCTTTGTATATACCCATGGGAGAAGGGGAGAAGGGCTTGGTGGTGGCAAATGGGTGAAATGAAAGGCATTAAAAAACTATAACCAGGCAGTAACGGATGCAGATCTGTAACCCGAAACCAGTAAAGTTCTTCTAATTTGAAGAACCTGTTGGGATAATAAACATGTGATTGTGTGTTCAGGACATGGTCAATGATGACAGTACATAGTGACTGGGTTCCCTCTCAAATTCTTACTTGACATGGTATTAAAAGACAAAACTTTTAAAAGAAGTTTAAGTTATAAGGACATTTTTATGACTCCAAGTTCTCACTAAACCTAAGTTAGTCTCTACCACAGGTAAGCAAAACTCTTGCTTTCTTGCTTCATATAAACCAAAGACCAAAAATGGACAGGAAATATTAACATTGATTATCTCTCCCTGCCTCACATACATGCATTTCTTCTTACACATTCTTTTCCACAATTACCAAAACCAAATCGACCAAATATGGCCATTCCAAGAGAAAACAGAATTGGAAAGAGAGATCTGGGGTAAAATCAAAATGGACTAGATTAAATAAAAGTGTTTTTAAGACATAAATTGACCTTACCGAATTTTACTATTTTACCAAAAGTGTTTTTGGATACAAAAAGGTAAGCTGCTTATAAAAGCAGACAGTAAGTCTCATCTGGAAGTCCCGTGAAAATACAGAAGCTCTATGTAGAAAAACACTTAAGAGATTCCCTCATGGGATATCTTTTATCACAGAGAGCTGTAAAATAACTTCCCTGTAAGTGTGCAACCAGTTAGTTGCAAGATCGAACTTTATATCTCAGCTAGGCTCTCACCTTAGATCCTCCTCAACATGCTCTTGGTTATAGGTCACTCACATTTATCTGTGATTTTCTACTGGTATTTAATATTCATTAGGGAGGAGTACAGTTGATTATGTTGGTTATTACTTAAATTAAGACAGTTGGTTACTGTCTTTTTCTACTATAACTCACCTGGGATTTAGGAATATAAATGTAGATGGCAGAAAATACAGCAGAGAGAGGCTTAAAAAATACCATCACAAACATTTTCAAATTTTACACTGATTTTTCGATTGCACTCATACAATGATATTACTGGATGAATGGGTAATTATCCTTCTGTTCTTGTGAAATTTGCATTAATTTCTTGAAGTACATAATAGGAAATGCATTAATTAGAAATATCCTTTTATTTGTCTGGGTCTGTGTCTGGGGGTCATACCTGGCTATTCTTAGAACATATTCCTGGCTCTGTGATCAGGGATCACTCCAGGTGGGGTTCAGGAGACTATATGTGGTGCTGGGAATCAAACCCAGGTTGGCCATGTGCAAGGCAAGTGTCCTCCCTGCGTACTGAACTCTCTATCCCCAAATATTCATTTTTGTCCTAAAATCTCTTCTGAAAGATCTCCTTTTCACTCTTTTTTTTTTTTTTTTTTTTTTGATTTTGGGCCACACCCGGCATTGCTCAGGGGTTACTCCTCCTGGCTGTCTGCTCAGAAATAGCTCCTGGCAGGCACGGGGGACCATATGGGACACCGGGATTCGAACCAACCACCTTTGGTCCTGGATCGGCTGCTTGCAAGGCAAACGCCGCTGTGCTATCCCTCCGGGCCCCTCCTTTTCACTCTTAAGTTTAAAACTCTCCTATATCAGAAGATATAAACAATTTTAGTGGGAGTAAAGTTATAAAGATGGTAGATGTTTTAATATCTGGGTTTAATGTCCAACTAAATACACCAGAAGTTTTCCAATAGCTGAACTAAAAAATATAATAGAAAAAAATCATTCCCCTTAATATTTTGTCAATTTCATCCTGGTCTTGTCTAAAACAAAGAAACAGCAATTGAGGACATTTCTATTTTTAATAATATTTAATTATAGTTTAAAAAATAAATGTCCTATACTTTACCAAACTGTCCTCTATTTAGTTCATATACAATGATGGAAATAATGTAACCAACATCTCATTTGGCTGGCTCCTCAACCACTATGATAATTCTAAGGGTTGGAGGCTACTGGGTTGGAGATTTGGGGACAGCAATGCTTGGGGCTACTCCCAATTCTGTGCTCAGGGGTCACTACTGGCTCTTTGCTCAAGGAACATGCATTCTCTCTCTAGATCCAGGTGTTGTCTTTAAAATATTGACTTACAGATCTCCTTCCTTTCTCCTTGCTGTTGCTACTGCTGCTGCTGTGGTAGTGTCCAGGTACCACACAAGTGCTTGTAATGCTCTTACATCTGGTTTCAGTGCCCAACATGCCACATATTGATGAGGTGCTTTTTATAATGTACTTTTTTATATTTAGTCACTGTGAATTGCAAAGTGATTCACGTTTAAGGTTCCAGGCACACAACATTCACAAACCAAAATATTTCTTCACTAGTGTCCACTTCCCTCCATCAATGTCCCCAGTTACCTCCCTCCTGCCAGCCTTGTATTCTAAAATGGCTGGACCAATCTATTGACATTCCCACCAGTTGGAATGAGAGTCCCTATTGCCCACATCCATACAAATAATGTTCTTTTTCATGAGTGCCAGTCTCATTATTGTTTTGATGATTAGACATATAGAGCATTTTTTTCATAAGGTCTTTGACCATTTTTATGTCATCTTTGAGAAAATTTCTGTTCTCTCCATTTTTTGATGGAGTTAAATGTTTATTTCTTGTAAAGTTCTGCCAGTGCTTTATATATCAAGATGACTCTTTATTAAATGAGTGATATGCATATATTTTATCCCAGTCTATAGGGTATTTGTTTGTTTCTTTGTTTGGTTTGGTTTTTGGATCACACCTGGCAGCGCTCAGGGGTGACTCCTGGCTCCACGCTCAGAAATTGCTCCTGGCAGGCTCGGGGGGCCATATGGGATGCCGGAATTTGAACCAATGACCTTCTGCACGAAAGGCAAACGCCTTACCTTCCTGCTATCTCTCCGGCCCCTATAGGGTATATTTTAATCAGTTTTCTTTAAGATGCAGATACTTTTTGATCTAATATAATCCCATTAGTTTAATTTTGTTTCTATTTGCTTGTCTAGTGGCAAATACTACTTGAAGCTGCCTCTAGCTTCAATATCATGGAAAGTTCTGCCTTTTTTATTCCTCATTACATGAATTCAGATCTTATACTAAGGTCTTTAATCATATTTATTTTTTTTATATTTTATTTAAACACCATGATTACATACATGATTGTGTTTGGGTTTCAGTCATGTAAAGAACACCACCCATCACCAGTACAACATTCCCATTACCAATGTCCCAAATCTCCCTCCTCCCCACCCCCGCCTGTACTCTAAACATGCTTTCTATAATCCTCATATGTTCTCATTATTAGGATAGTTCAAAATGTAGTTATTTCTCTAATTAAACTCATCCCTGTTTGTGGTGAGCTTCATTAGGTGAGCTGTAACTTCCAGCCCTTCTCTATTTTGTGTCTAAAAATTATTATTGCAAGAATGTCTTTCATTTTTCTTGAAACCCATAGATGAGTGAGACCATTCTGCATTTTTTCTCTCTGACTTATTTCACTCAGCATAATAGATTCTATGTACCGTATTTTCTGGTGTATAAGACGACTTTTGAAACAAAAAAGTCAACTGAAAATCGGGGGTCATCTTATACGCCGAGTATATCCCGAAAAATGTTTCAATATGCCACTAAACAAAACAAAACAAAACAAAAAAATCAGGCCGCAGAGTTTCCAAATCTCTTTCTTGGGGGCTCCCAAACAGTACTCAGGAGATCTGGGGGCCACTTCTGGTAAAACCCAGCTAACCATGTTGCAGTTCAGTGCTAGGGTCCGAGGATGGGGTGTTGTTTGGTTCATGTAGTGGGGGAGATTAACTGACGCCACCAGGGAATTGCCAGAAAAGGTGCCTATGATAAGGGACCAATCACTGCAAGGCTGCTAGGACTGCCTCGCTAACTCAGCCCCATTCAGACTTTTTATGCATGCAAATTAGACAATGTTTTGGACTCGAATCTACACTGTAAAAAGCCTGCTCAGATTGGCCAGAGTCAGAGAGGAAGTCTACTACTGTATAACCTTTGAACCTTTGCTTGTTGTGATTGGCTCACTGTGGTACATACAGTTGCAGCACAGGAACGTTCTGTCTCATACAGCGATTATAGGCCTAAACCTATGTTTTAACTGCAAAATTAGGGAGTTGTCTTATGCGCCCAGTTGTCTTATATGCCGGAAAATACGGTACATCCATGTATAGGAAAATTTCATGACTGCATTCATCTCCTGACAGCTGCATAATATTCCATTGTGTATATGTACCACAGTTTCTTTAGCCATTATGCAGCTGTGGTACATATACACAATCATATTTATTTAACTTCTTTCCTTTTTTTTTTTTTTTTTTTTTTTGGTTTTTAGTTTTTGGGTCATACCCGGTAGTGCTCAGGGGTTACTCCTGGCTCTACACTCAGAAATCGCTCCTGGCAGGCTCAAGGGAGCATATGGAATGCCGGGATTTGAACCACCATCCTTCTGCATGCAAGGTAAACGCCCTACCTCCATGCTATCTCTCCAGCCCCTTATTTAACTTTTTTAC
The DNA here is from genome assembly GCF_024139225.1 of Suncus etruscus. Classification (NCBI taxonomy): domain Eukaryota; kingdom Metazoa; phylum Chordata; class Mammalia; order Eulipotyphla; family Soricidae; genus Suncus; species Suncus etruscus. The sequence continues at coordinate 49,135,798 of NC_064851.1, forward strand.
ATGGTGCTAGAATTCTTTTTTAATGTGATCAACCAGTTTTTTTAATACAATGTTTTTTGAAGAGGCTTTCCTTACTCCATTTTATGTTTTGCTCTTTAAGCGACAAGCAGCTGTCTATATACCAAAGGATCTGTCTCTGAACTTAGTTTTATTCCAATGATTTGAGTCTGTCCTTATTTAGTCCTTACTATGTCCTTACCATGCTGTTTAATCACTATCACTTTGTAGGGATTACAAAGTGGGGGGAAGTGATGCTTCCCATCTTCTTTTCCCCTAGGATTGTTTTGACTATTCAGGGGTTTATCATTCCTTATGAATTTCAGGTGTGTTTGATCTAGTTCTTCAAAGAATGCCATGGGTACTGTTATAGGGACAGCAATGAATCTGTATGATGCTTTGGGGAATATTGCGATTCTGACAATGTTAATTCTCCAGATCAATGAATGAATTAGGCAATATGTTTCTATTTCCTCGTGTCCTCTTTTATTTCTAGTCTAAATAGTAGTTTTTTCTTTGTATAGGTATTTCACCTCTTTTGTTAAGATGATTCCTGGGTACTTGAGTTTCTAAGGCACAAATGTGAATGGGATTTTTTAAAATTCTCCTTTCTACTTCATTATTTGTGTATCAGAAAGCCATGGAGTTTTGTGTGTTAATTTTATAGAGTGCCACTTTTACTATATATCTATTGTTTCTAGGAACCTTTATCATTGGGACTTTCTTAGTATAGTATCATGTCATTAGCATGATTTCTTTTCCTATCTGGGTGTCCTTAATATCTCTTTTGCTACCTAATTGCTATGGCACAGACTTCCATTACAACATTAAGTAGTAGTGGTGAGGTTGGCATCCTCATCTTGTGCCTTATATTAAAGACTTTCAGTTTTTCACTACTGATATGTTTGCTTTGGACTTATTGTAACTTAATGTTTTTCATACTGGATAAGTATACCATTGCTATCATCAATAGCTACAGTGTTTTGAACGTACTTAAATATTTATGGCCTTGCTTCTACTGGGATGGGAGCTGAACCACACTTGAAGGTGCTCAGGGATTACATTACTTCTTGCAGTACCTGGGGGGCCATATGGTACCAAGGCTAAACATGGATAGGACACTGTGCAAAGCAAGCACCTAACTCACTGTACTGTCTGTACTGTCTATCTGGCCCTTCCCTATTTTTAAATTTGACCTGCCTATTTATTGCTCCCTCTTTTGAAAGGGATTTACCAGCAGTCTGCAAGTTACAGAATTGTAGGATAGCTTAACAGCGTTTTACATGTATAGAATTCACATTTACCAACAAAGCCCCAGAAACAGAATCTGTCCAATTCTTTCCCACTTGATATTTTGTTGTTCTCATTTTTGGCAGGAAGGGGGTGGGGCAGAGATAGAACTGGCAGTGCTCAGGGCTTATTCCTGGCTCTGTGTTCATGGATCATTCCTGGTAGGTTCAGAGGACAATTCAGGATGCCAGTGACAGAACCTAGATGAGGATCATACAAAGCAAATTCCCTCCCACAGTACTATTGTTCTGGTGCCTGTTGTTGATTTATTACATTCCTATTTACATTTATGATTCTGTCTTTCTATTTGTCACTATGTTCAAAGTTTGAAGTTCTTTGCTTTTCCTCTAAAAGGATTCCTTTCAACATTTCTTTTTTTGTTTTTTGAGCCACGCCCGGTGATGCTCAGCCTATGCACTCAGAAATCGCTCCTGGCTCAGGGGACCATATGGGACACTGGGTATTAAAATTAGGTCCATCGTGGGCAGCTACATGCAAGGCAAATGACCGACCGCTGTGCTATTGCTCTGGCCCCTCAACATAACTTATAGTATTGGAGGTGACTTCCTTAGTGTTATTTACCTAGGAAAGCCTTTATTTATTTCTTCAATGGCAATTATTTTAGGGCAGACTATTCTTGATGGAATGTTTTATATTTTAGAACTGTGAATGTATCATTCCATTCTCTCCCACTATGTAGGTTTTTGCTGAGAAACTGGATTAGGTTAGTGTTGAATAGCATGCCTTTGGATAATATACTCCCTATAACCAGCAGCTTTTGATAAATTTTAGTGTTGACTTTTGATAATTTAACAATTATATGCCTTGATATTTCTGCATTTAGAAATTGGTGTGCACTCATTTCTTATTTAGATTTAGGGAGGACTTAACTATTGAACAGGTATTTTGTTTTCAACTCTCCTCACTTCTTGTTACTATTATCTTTATGTCTAGCAGGTTTTTCTAACCTAAAGCAAAACACACACACACATACACACACACACACACAAACACACACACACACACACACACACTTTCCTAAACTTTCCTCTTTGGAATAAAGTCACTATGTTCAGAGCCAGAGCAATGATGAGAGTATGGTGTTTGCCTTGAATGAGGTCAACCCTGGTTCAATTCCTGGCATCCCAATATGATCCGCCAAGTTTGCTAGGAGAAATATGTGAGCATAAAGCAAGGAGTAAGCCCTGAATACAATGGGGTGTGGCCCTAAAACACAGGAATCACTATGTGCAACCCATAGTTAAGGGGTAAGGCATTTCCACATCCTTGAAGACAAAGTATCTATCTTAATTCTTTTGCACATTGTTTTGTGTGTTTTTTTTCCTTAAATTCGATTATTTACTTAAAACAGCCAAAATTTATATTTTAGTGCCAATCCTTGGCTATTAGAACTTTGAAACACACACCCACAACTATGATTGCTGTTGCTATCGCTGGTTCCACCTATTTCCTGCCTCTATAAACTGCTTCAGGTTTAGCTCATATATATCCATTCCTAATCCCAGTTATTTCTCCAAGAAGCCCTGGTTCTTTCATTATAGAATGATATAAAAAACCAAGATCTAGAACAGTTCAATCATTGCCTTCTAAATTCTGCTATCTGATAAGCAAGGAAATGAGCATTTGTATAATAACCCTTAGGACCCCATTTCTATAAATATTTTTGCAGGTGACCATTTGTCTTTAAGCTAAAATTAAATAGTATATATCACATTCTAATTCATTTCTACATGAATCAGACTAACCTTGTGCCCTTATCTGTAATCTCCCTCTTCAACAGGAAAAACCTGGCTTTCATCATCAGCCATTTATTTACATTTTCATAATTGCTTACAATTCCAGCATTTAGCTAGAGTGATACAAAAATTATTGACCTTTCTCCCAAAATAATTTTATCAACTACAACACAGTACATATATACTATCATTTTACCATTTCACCCCTTCCCAAGTTACTTAGGTCAGCATTTCCCCCATACTCCTTTCATTGGAGAGATTGTTTCATACATTTTTAATATAATTGATAGTTTTATCGTATTTCACATTCCAACGGGGGATCTTCTGGCCTCTTAAATGGTCATTTTATCACTATATCATTATACAAAATAACTTGCATTTATACTTGTTGAAAGAATGGATAGGAAAGGGAAAGGGCAAAGCCACTGATAAAACATAAAAGAATGCTATCAATTTAGCAATTTTAGTTTCAATCTGTATGTGCTATATGTAGAAATTTATTGAAAAATAATATAATTCACTTATTTTTAAAATGCATTGAAATCTTTGTAAAGAATAAGGAACACTGTAAAGAAACAAAGTAAGAACCGTAGCTCCCTTTCACGATTGAGATATGGAGTACAGTTTTTGAGTTCAAATAACTTTATTTAATATTTATACTTGTAAAATCAGAATTAAAAGGATTTTCATCCAGTGGCCTGGGTGATAGTATAGAGCAGTGGTCCTCAAACTTTTTAAACAGGAGCCAGTTCACTGCCCCTAAGACTGTTTAAGGACCATTGGTATAAGGGTACTTACCTCAAAAAAAAAAAAAAGTGCCATGGTTCAAACTATAAAGAATGATACCTGCACAGAGCACCAGAAATAAGCCCTGAGCACCAATGCATGTGACCCAAAAACAGCAACAAAAACTAACAAGATTTTCATGGATGGAGCACTAAGGTAGGACATTTACCTTGACACAACAGACGCAGGTTCAATCCCCAACATCCCATAAGGTCCCTAGAGCTTGCCAGGAGTGATTCCTGAATGCAGAGCCAGGAGTAACCCTTGAGCATCACCAGGTGTGGCACAAGGGACAAAATAAAAAACAAACAAAATCTAAAAATGTTTTCATTCAGACCTAATATTTGTTAGGTATGCAAAGTGTATTCTGTCACTTAAAAGTTAAACTGTTATACTATTTGTAGGTTACAAATTACCTTTATAAAAAAAATTAACCTTTATATATTGGAGGAAATAAGCTCTACCATTTATATTTCTTAAATAGTTATGAAATTTTCTCTTTTCACAAAATTATATTAATAGAATCTGTTTAATGATAATTATATTAGTATTTGCTCTTTTCTTTTTTTTTTTTTTTTTTTTTTTTTTTTGGTTTTTGGTTTTTGGGCCACACCCGGCATTGCTCAGGGGTTACTCCTGGCTGTCTGCTCAGAAATAGCTCCTGGCAGGCATGGGGGACCATATGGGACACCGGGATTCGAACCAACCACCTTTGGTCCTGGATCGGCTGCTTGCAAGGCAAACGCCGCTGTACTATCTCTCCGGGCCCGGTATTTGCTCTTTTCATTAAATATTTTTCACTAGAAATCTGGGAATCTTAAGCATTTTGCAATCATTAACATATCCAGTTACCAATATATACCTAGATGTATTTTATTTTATTTTTGGTTTATGGGCCACACCCAGTGACACTCAGGGGTCACTCCTGGCTATGTGCTCAGAAATCACTCCTAGCTTGAGGGACCATATGGGATCCCAGATGATCCAACGTAGTCTGTCCTAGGTTAACGCATGCAAGGCAAACACCCTACCGCTAGTGCCACTGCTCTGGCCCCTAGATGTATTCTTAAGCATCTGGGGGAGCTTACGGTGATTTGGTTCAGGGAAGATTAACTTGACTTAATAAATTTCCCACAGAAATGATAAAAGAGAGAGAAAACATTTTTAGGACCTTCTATTTAAAAACTTTTGTTCTCCATAAAAGATTATATCCTAGATAAATGGCATTAGATGCCATGTATTTACCAACATCTAGTCAAAGAATTGCAGAGATGCAGTTTAAACTAATGCTGTGATCATGCATTTTATTGAATAACTGGAAAATAAAAAGCAATTGGGAGGTAAATTAGCCAAACAAAGCTTTGCTGAAAATGTACCCAAGAATCTGATTTCTTTAAGAAAACCAGCACTTATCCATACCTCATTTTAACTCAGTACATGATATGCAGTGAGAATCACATGCCTGATCTCTTTAGAGTGAGTACTGAGAAGTTTGAGAGCATTAGTGAATATTTCTTCCAAATGGTGTCAATAATTTCTTCTTCCCTGTTTTTTAATCAAGAAGAAAATATTTTGGAATAGAAAAAAATTAAAAATTTCAAGTATTTACACACAGTACTTTATTTTTTAATCTTTAAATGTGTATAAAAGGAAGCAAACCCAGTATCAAACCACATCTGAGTCAACACCATTATGCTACATCACCAGTAGTCAGAAACAGTAACTATTAAATCTTTTTGAAAATTATTTTTAATAACTTTATAAAATTTTGAAGATACAATAAGAACACCTATTTCTTTCCTTAATGGTATCCTAAGACTACCCCATATATTATTCCATAAGTAAATCACCCATACTTTCTATCATTTCCCAAAGGCTCTCTAGGCGCTAGCAGAAACAAGATAGGAAGGTAATTCACTTTGGAGCAGAGTGGGAAACTGGAGCAGGAATAAGATTAGAGACCAGGAACAGGATCATTAAAATCAAGAGATATTTTATTAAAAGGTATAAAATTTTTTTGGAAAGCGGGTTGGGAAAAAAAAAATGGAGCTATTTACTGAAAATGTTTCCATTAAGGCAGTACAACAAATTATTTAAAATAAGTTCACAGACATCAACATTCTTCTAGGCACACTGTAATCATTACTATATTGACTTGCAATTAATTATTACTGCAATGAGATAGTTAAAATAATAAAAACAAAGTTTGACTTGATAATTCTTATATTCTTAAAACCCTGGACAAGTATTATAGGAAGAGCAAGAAGGGAAAATTAAAGGGAGACGTAAATATATTCTTAGAAATCCATGCCTGATAAATTTCTTCTTCTCACACAGTAAACACGGGGTCTTTCCAGTGCATCAATACCAAGAATAAAACAAACAAACAAAACACACAAATGAATGGGTAATGTAGGTCTGTTGTAATGCTTGTCAAAATAGATCTTTCTAGTAGGGCGTTTGCCGCACATGCCCAACCTAGACAAACTCCGGTTCGATTTCCAGCATCCCATACAGTCCCCCAAGCCTGCCAGGGGCGATTTCTGAGCTCAGAGCTAGGAATAATTCCTGAGTGCAGCTGGGTGTGACCCAAAAATCAAACAAACAACAAACAACAACAAACAAACAAACAAACAAAATATATAGATCTTTCTAGAGCTTTGGGGCTTCTGCTCACATTTTCTGACAATTGAAAAATTCCAGTACTTTGGAGTACCCAAAGAGGCAGGTATACATAGTAAGTCATACAGCAGAGCTAAATTTATTTAGAAGAACTTGTCTGCTTCACACCAACTCAAACTTGCAGTTACTAGTATATTCTTCACTAAAAATATAAAGGAATTCTTAAGAAGTCCTCAATCAAAGACACATAGTGTTCCCCTCTACAGCATTGGAAGCCATCAGCAGAGATCTCAGCTGAGATTTGTCTCAGCACTTAATTATTAGGCTGGTTTCTCAATATCCAAACTCAGAACTAATGAGTCCTGAGAAGGTAATCCTGCATCGTGACTTAAGAGAAGCAATTCTACTAGCATTCCTGGACATCTACTTTCTTTAGGGGCACTAGCATCATGAATTGATTGACAGATGTACCAATCTTGCTACCTGAAAAAGGAGTACCCTTAATAAATTTAAACAACCCTTAAACAACTGTCACCTATGTTAAAGGTTCATCTCCTGGTATGGGAATTTAACAGATAGGGGAATGAAGAGTGCCAAAATAACCTACCTGCCACTCTGATCTGAGGTCCATGTCACTGACTGCCCATGGGATTTGGTGCTGTACTGTATCCTGATGGCATGAGGAAAGTCAGAGGCTGTCTGAGCCCCTGGCTTCCTAATCTGTAAACTCCAAGTGTCAGTGTCAAATAGGAGTTCCCCACAGCCAGGAGCCCGGCTGCAGCGAGCAAAATAGTCTAATTGCTCCCTCCAACGAGCTGCAGGCAGAGTCACAAGTTCATGTACAATCTGATTCCTACGCTCCTTGGAATCAACTGTGAGCTCGTGAGATTCTACACATTTTTTAATACCTGGCACAGCAGCAACATCCACCTCCTCAACCTTTAACACAGTCAAATCACAGCAGTCCAACACTAGCAAAAAATCTTCACTACCATGACTCCCTGTGTCACAAAAGTGCTTTGAGCTAGAAAACCCAGAAGTCTCTTCCTGGTTGTCATGGTTACCATCTTTATCAAAAGTACCTTTTTCACCTTTACCAGAGTATGCAAAATCATTACATTCAGTTTTAGATAAGCAGGTCCTTGTAGATGTCACAGGAATAGGACAGGGTTCAGGCTTCCTACATTTGAAGGTTTCTTCTGGCTCTGAGAAGTAGATTTCCACAGTGGAACTACACTGCTGCCTGAATCTGCTTTCAGATTCAAAGAAAAGCACTATGGTGCCCTCCATGATTTGTCTTTCGAAATCCACATCTAAATCAAGTACAAAGTGCTTCACAAGTATGTCACTGGTGTTGGCCATGAGAGGTAAGTCATCTCGGGAGGAGTCCAGCTTCATATCCATTATGTGACTTATGGCTGAAGTGCTCTGCTACAATCTCAGAAGAGGCTTTGTACCTGCCTTGATCTTCTAGAATCATAAATGGTTGAGAACCAAAAGATATCTGATGTCACACTTTATGGATCCACAATTTTCAGACCTCTGGCAAAGAAGAAAAACACAATTAGACAAGTTCTATATAAGATCCTACTATATGTTCTTGAAACCTTTTCCTACCTCCTTAAATAATCCATCAGTAAGGCAGAAGAAGCTCATGGCTAAAAGGCAGACACATTTTTTGAGTGGCACTAAAGTAAGTTACATTAAAGGTTTCTAAAAATATTTTGGCTCCATTGGAATAAAATGTGCCTCCATAAAGCCAAAAGAATTTTGCTTTAACTAGAACAGTTTTTGTTTTAGAAAAGAGCAATTGTTATGTAAAAGGGTAACTGAGCATTGCTGTGCTCTTGTTTTAAGATACATTTGATCTATTATTTCTAATTTTGAGCATCAAAGATAAGTGATTGTTTCTCTACTGTGATTCTAAGTAACAAAAGTGAATAAAGTCTAAATGGCCTCGTACATTTTTTCTTTTATAACAATAATTTAATACATACAATGTAACTCCAGGGATTAATGTACTTTTCACATTAGGACTGCTCTCATATCAGCATTTCCAGTAAATTACAGGAAAATGAGCCAATTTACCAGGAGTGCATTCTAAGTATTCCTTTGAGATTGTTCACAGAGATTTTTCAAATTTATAGTTAAATACTCAGGGTATATCATTACATCTTAATAGCTGAAAACCCATTAACATTCTGGATAATAGCTTTCTTGTGGCAAACAAAAAGGTCTTCTCATTTGAAGAAAAAAAAAGCATGTAAATATCTATAAAAGGAAGGAGAGAAATTAAATGCAGAAACAGATGTTGTAATAAATTGCCAAGTTCTTCATAAAAATTCAGAATCACAATGTATTCCTATTTTATAATAGCAGTTCAATTAAAAGAAAATTTATTTAAATTATTTTTATCCCTGTTATGTGCCAAATTTTGTTTTTCATATGCTTTACTATATCATGATATATTAAATGTGTTATATTATCATATTTTAATTGTTACAAAATTTTTAAGCATTCATTTTTAAACTATACTTTTACAATTAATAACAATATTTATAAAATAGTATTTTTAGAAGTAATACACAAAAAAAAAAGTAAATGGGAGGGATTTCTTAACAGCATTAATATATATTTAGTTTGTTTTGTTTTTGTTTTTGGACTAAACCCAGCTGTGCATAGGTTTATTTCTGACTTTGTAGTTAAGAGATGATTCCCAGTGGAGCCAGCAACCTAACTAACTGAGGTTGGCAGCATGCAAGCCTGTGCCTAAATACCTATACTATCTCTGAAGTCAGAGTAGATATAGTTCTTAAATTGTATTTATAAATATCACAAGGTATTTTTTATCTAATACAAAATATTACTTATTTGACTTTTCCAGGAAAAGTGAACTTTTATTCAATTTATCTTTCTTCCTTCCCTGACTTTTCTTACTAGATTCTTATTTCCCTTATTTCAAGAATCTTGTTCCAGCAACAAAATCTATTGGCTTTTGATTTCTTATTTCTCCATCGGTTATTTTACCATCAAAAATTTCACCTCACCAAGAACCTAACTTCCTGCTGCCTTTTTATAAAGATCGTGCTCCATTCACATCCTTTGCTTCTAGCTTCTTACTCTTCCTTGCTCCCTAAACAAGAGCAGGGTTACATATCCATATTGTTGGGACTCAGCCAATTCACAGTTTTTTAAGTGTTTCTGTCTCTGACCTCCTAGATACACCTTCCAAAACTGATTTTTATCCCCACCCAATTCAAGTGTAGTTGCCTCCTGGAAACCTTTTCTCCCTGTTCCCTGATACATCCTTACCTTTTGTTCCCTTTTTTGTTTGAGTAACACCCAGTCCTGCTCAAAGGTTACTCCTAGCTCTGAACTCAGGAATTATTACTGGCAGAGTTGGGGAACCAAATGGGATGCTGGGGATCAAACCAGGGTGTGCAAGGCAAATGTCCTATCTGCTGTCCAGCCCACTATGTCTTATTTTTAAGTGTAGTAGGAACAAACAGAAACCAGGGAGAAAAAGAATAGTTTGAAATTACTTTATACACAAACTCATATTAACATTGGTCCTAGAAAAGTCAATCAAGAAACAGAAAGAAACCACCCAGGCTATTTTATTTTCAGCGTGACAGTGGCTGAACATGCTATGTGGCATAAATAATAATAATAATATCCAATAATATCACTGGCTCTATGTAATGAGATATAAGGGATGTTAAATTTCATCCGGCAGATGTTAGCATGAAGTATTTTGTTGGTTGGACAACATCTAACCACATCTGTCAAAGCTCAAGTCTTAGTGCTCCAGAACCATTCTCAGTGATGACCAGAAAACCAAGAGGAGCTGGGCATTCAAATCCACTGCAAAGCATAAACTTTATTCTGTTATACCATCCACTACTCCTATCTTTTATCTTTTTTAAAAAAACTCAGGACTATGCCTAGTAATGTTAGGTGACCATCAGACCATACCCAGTGGTGCTTGAATACTTGTTGGAATATTTTAAAATGTTTAGTTAAAAACAAAAACTGAGATATACAAAAAGAAGGATCACTTATATTAGCAGCCGGGGGGGGGGGGGGGTAGGGAGGGGGGTATTGGATGCACGCTGGGGATGTGGGGGGAGGTCAACTTTAGTGGTGGGAATTCCCCTGACTCAATGTTAATATGTACCTAAAATATTACTATGAAAGATATGTAAGATATGTAATCTACTTTGATCAAAAATAAAATAAAATAAAAACAAAAAAGAACAAAAAAATCTAGATAATAGAGACAAGAGGAAAATCACAATCAACAAAGACGTGTATACTAATATACTGCTTGAAGAACCATTCATTGTGCAATTCTAGTAGATTTCTTTATTATTTATAAAAAATCATTATAACTTAGGAACAAAATATATTATATAGGACATATTTTGCCATTCTGCTCCAGTGGCAGAAAATAAGACTACCATGGAGCTTGCTAAAGACCCTATCACCCTAAAGACCTATCTTGTTCTCTGCAGTTAATTCTTAAACACACTCCAGAAGCAACTTTATATTATTTCATCTTTAAATTTTCCAATTCCATGACTGCTAACTTCAACCTCAGCATATTATTTGGCCTCTAAAGAGATGATTTTGAAACTCTAGATCATCATCATGCCCTAAACATCTAAATATCTGGAATTCTTCAAAACCATCACCATCTCCTGTTTCATCCATCTAATCAAAGCTAACTCCTTCCCAGGTTTTGAGGATCTGAGAAAGAAAAATGAAAGCACTTACCTAGTCTAGCCCAATTCTAAACATAAAAAATAAAATGAGGATACTTTCTATGTTCAGAATTAGGATAGAGAAGAAGACTAAAATATCACCATTATTACTGATTTATTAATTAAATACTTAATTAGGAATCAAAAGTACCTGAAAATCAAATCCCAAAACTAAACTTAGGGTTACACAGAATGTTAGATCAGGTCAAAACTCCCAGAATAGAAAGTACTATCCCAAAGTGAGACTTAAGGCCTAGAGAGAAAAAAAAAAAAAAAAAAAAAGATGACCACTAAGCACAGCACATGCACCTTCTGCTCTTCTGCTTTTCCCAATTCTACCAGAATAAGTCGCTTCATTTCCTCTAGGATAGAATTTTTTTGTTGTGTTTCAAGCTTTTAATTTTTATTTTATTTTATTTTATTTTATTTTTGGTTTTTAGGTCACACCTAGTGGCGCTCAGGGGTTACTTCTGGCTCTATGCTTAGAAATCACTCCTGGAAGGCTCAGAGGACCATATGGGATGCTGGGATTCAAACCACCATCCTTCTGCATTCCAGGCAAACACTCTACCTCCATGTTATCTCTCTGGCCCCCTAATTTTTATTTTTTTAAGCCATACTCTGAGTGATGCTCAGGACTTATTCCTGGCTCTGCCTTTGGGGAATCAGTCTGTCATGTGCAAGGTAAGAATGAGTTCAAGTAAAGTGACCAGAAATGTTAAAAGTAGTATCAGTGTCTCCAAAAGAAAGGCACTATTAGACCATCTGTATTTCTTCTTAGAGGATGTTTCTATTAATCAGTTCTTCCCATGTTTGAATGGGATTGGATGTTTTTCTCTTGTTAAATTCTATCAGTGCCTTCTATATCTTAGATATTAACCCCTTATCAGATGGGTATTGGGTGAACAGTTTCTTTGTATTCTGGTCACTATTTCCTTGTCAAAAGGAAGCTTCTTAGTTTAAAGCTTTGCTTTAAAAATACTCCACATCATTAATCACTGGGGAGCTGCAAATCAAAATAACAAAGAGGCATTATCTCACACCACAGAGACTGGCATACATCACAAAGAACAAGAACACCAGTACTGGCATTGATGCAGGGAGAAAAGAATTCTTATTCACTGCTGGTGGAAATGGCAATTGATCCAGCCTTTTTGGAAAACAATATGGATAATCCTCAAAAAAACTAGAAATTGAATTCCCATATGTCAAGCAATACCATTCCTGGGTATATACATTAGAGACCCAAAAAAAACACAATGCAGAAAAAGACAGCTGCATTCTTATGTTCATGCAGCACTATTCACAATAGCCAAAATCTAGAAAAAAACCAAATGCCCAAGAACAGATGAGCAGATAAAAAAAAAAAAACCAAAACTGTGGTATATTCAAGCAATGGAATACTACACAACTGTTAGGAAGAAATGAAATTGTGAAATTTGCTTATACATAGATGGATATGAAGAGTATTATGTTGAACAAAATGAGTCAGAGAGGACAGACTTAGATTGATCTCATGCATATATGGGATGTTAAAAAAAAATATGGTATTAATATCCAAAGACAACCAGGAACAGCAGTCCATGTTAGGAAGCTTGCCACAAATAGTAGAAAGCTGAGTTAGGGCAGAGAAGAGACCACTGGGACAATGATAGCTGGAAATTATCACTCTGAACAAGAAGTGGGTGCTAACAGGAGGTAAAGTTATCTACATGATATCCTGTGGTAACAATATTGCCATCAGAGTCTGAAAAAAGGGGAGAAAGAAGAGAGAGAGAGAGAGAGCTCTTCTACACATACAGAGATGAGAGAAAGAGAGAGAAAACACTGGTGTTGGGAAATATATACTGGTGAAGGGATGGATGTTGAATATTGTAAATTATACTGTAAATAAAGTTGAAACATGAACAACTTTGTAACTATAGCTCATGGTTATTCAATTCAAAAGTTTATTAAAAGAAAAACAAAGACATTACAAACAGGAAGGAAATGTTCCTCTTAACACCATCCACTCCAGCTAATTTGAAATCTTGGGTTTTTTTTGTTTTGTTTTGTTTTTTTGGTTTTTGGGCCACACCTGGCGTTGCTCAGCGGTTACTCCTGGCTGTTCGCTCAGAAATAGCTCCTGGCAGGCACGGGGGACCATATGGGACACCGGGATTCGAACCAACCACCTTTGGTCCTGGATCGGCTGCTTGCAAGGCAAACGCCGCTGTGCTATCTCTCCGGGCCCTTGTTACATTTTTTATCTTGCCAACATTTTCTCTCAATGTCTCTATCCTGGGCCAGAGAAATAGCACAGTGGGAGGGCATTTGACTTGCACATGGCTGATCCAGGATTGACCTCGGTTCAATCCTTGGCATCCTATATGGTCCCCCACGCCAGGAGAGATTTCTGAGTGCATAGCCAGGAGTAACCGCTGAGCATCACGGGGTGTGGCCCAAAAACCAAAAAAAAAAAAAAAAAGAAAAGAAAAAAGTCTCAAGGCTATCTCCAATGTTTCAACCAGCCCAAATGTTGCCAATCTTAAGTTTTACTTCAATTTTATTTATTTTATTTTTTTATTTTTGTTTTTTGGGTCACACCCAGCAGCACTCAGGGGTTCCTCCTGGCTCTATGCTCAGAAATTGCTCCTGGTAGGCTCGGGGGACCATATGGGGTGCTGGAATTTGAACCACCATCCTTCTGCATGCAAGGCAAACACCTTTACCTTCATGCTATCTCTCCGGCCCCTAGCTTCAATTTTATATTTGCTGGATAAATAGTCCTCAGCAATGGAGTCTATCTTTAAGCACAAATTTCACAGTAAATGCTTTAATCAAAGCATTGGGCTGTAAAATCTAATATGACAAAATCATAGCCAGAAGAAAAACAAAAAAAAAAAAGACTGTTGACCAACAATAGGGGGAACAGTTATGGGCTGTGGGCAGAGTGTAGACTTTAAACAATGCCATTTTGAACTGAACTGAGGTGTGTAAGCTCAGCCAAACACATGACTGCACCACTTCACTCCAGGGCCACTCATTTCTTCTATTCAAGAAGCCCCAACAGAAGACATTAAGGAAAAACAAAACAAAACAAAACAAAACAAAAAAACACAATTGTCATAATGGGAAAACAGTGCAGTACCCTATTGGTACTAGCCAGTTTTCATTTGTTGGTACTAGCCGATTTTCATTTGGACATGTCCCCACCCTTGAAGAGGGGACTTTGTCTTCTCAATAAGGCTGTTTGGGAGGCCTAAAGGAGAAGCTGCCATCTTAGCTAGACTTTCCATGTGGAGAAGCAGCTGGCTTATGGGTGAACAGCTTGTGATGTGAGTTCCTGACCTGTTATTTTTTGCCAATCCTATGTGCATTATTTCCTGTGTCAGAATTGCTGCCAGATTCACATCTCTTGTCCTATCCAGATTGAGGGCATGGGAATCCCTCTCCCTCACTGAGACTGTAATCTACAATTTCACAGTACCCTGCCAAAACCTTGTGACTGAAGATGCTAGTTCTGAAGACCCAAGCAAAATCAGTCAACTACATAAACTGTCTAATCAGGATTTTATAGAAGAAATGTTAATTCTGTTCAAAAAACTCAAAGGGGCCTGCGTGATGGCACAGTGGTAGCGCATTTGCCTTGCCTGCAGCTGACCCGGGACAGACTAGGGTTTGATCCCCTGGCGTCCCACATGGTCACCAGAGCCATAAACAATTTCTGAGCGCAGAGCCAGGAGTAACCCCTGAGCATCACCAGATGTGGCCCAAAAACAAACAAACAAACAAACAAAAGAAAAACTCAAAGAAGCCATGGAATAGACAGCACATAAGTCTCAAGAGGATATAAGAGTAAAAATGAGAAAACTTCAAACAGAAATATCGGGACTAAAAAAACATGATAAATAAAATGAAAACCTCACTGAAAAGCCTCAGCAACAGAATAAAAGCTACTAAGGACAGAAACAATGATCTGCAAGCAAGATAAGCTACATACACCTCCCTATAACAGAAGTGACTGTAAAACAGCCTTAAAATAAACAATCAGAAGATGGAAAAAAATCCTCAAAGAAAGCAAACTGATGACAATAGATCTCTGGGATAAACTCAATAGAAACAATAAAAGCATCATTAGAGTCAGACCCAGGAAGAAAAACCCCACTTAAAATAAAGACTAAAGGACATAGTTGTTGATAAGTTCCCAAAGCAAAAGAGCGCATGCAAACACATCATGGATGCTCGAAGAGTACCAGCTAAAAGAGATCCCAAATAAAGCACCTCAAGGCACATCCTGGTCACAATGATGAAAATCACAGAGAGGGATAGAATACCTAAAGCAGAAAGATCAGAAAGAAAAATTACATACAAAGAATCATCCTTAAGATGTATAACAAATTTATCACAAGAACCATCCATGCATGAAGGCAGTGGCTGATATAAAGAAAAAATCAACAAAATGAAAGTGTCACCAAGAATACTTCACCCAACCAGACTTTCCTTCAGGTTTGAAAGAAGAATACACAGCTTACTGATAGACAACAGCTCAAAAACATTAGACTCAAAACCAACCTTAAAAGAACTAAACAGTCTACATTAAGACAAAGCAGACAAAACAAACACAACAAACTCCTACAAAAAGATGACAATAGCATGACGATAATCTCTCTCAATGTCAACAGACTAAATTTACCAGTTAAGAGACAGAGTGGCAAAATGAACCAAAAATTGAATCCAAAATTTTGCTACCTGTAAAAAACACATTTAATAGTCAGAGCAAACAAAGATTAGAGGACAATCATTCAAATATTAAATGATTAAGATTAAAATCATTTAATAGTTTTAAATGATTAAAAATCATTCACCATAAAAAGTCTGTGGTGGCCATACTAATAACAGTCAACAGGGACATTAGCCCTAAAAAGGTTTTAAGGCCAGAGGTAGGGTGTTTGCCTTGTACACTGCAGATCTAGGACAAACCCAGATTTGATCACCAGCATCCCAGATGGTCCATTGAGCCTGCCAGGAGCAATTTCTGAGCACAGAGCCAGGAGTAATCCCTGAGCATCACCAGGTTTGCCTCCGCCAAAAAAAGGTTATGAGACAGAGATGGATAATACTTTTTTTTTTTTTTTTTGGTTTTTGGTTTTTGGGCCACACCCGGTGGTGCTCAGGAATTACTCCTGGCTATCTGCTCAAAAATAGCTCCTGGCAGGCACGGGGGACCATATGGGACACCGGGATTCGAACCAACCACCTTTGGTCCTGGATCGGCTGCTTGCAAGGCAAACGCCACTGTGCTATCTCTCCGGGCCCAGAGATGGATAATTCTTAGTAATCAAGGGATATATGTACACCAGGAAGAAATCACACTCCTAAATTTATAAGGAATCAAAAAAGGGCCATCAAAATATTTGAAACAATTGCTGATAGACTGTCAAAGAAAAACATCAATAGCAACAAAATAATAGTTGGAAGACTTCAACTTCACCCCTTGATAGGTCGATCATGCTAAATAGCAAAGATATACTAGCTCTGAAAAAAAGAAATGTTACAGCATCTTAATACAGATATGTATAATATTGATATATAGATATATAATATCTTTAATGCACATGAGATAGTCTCCATTCTTTGAGGGAAAGGGAAACTGGGGATATCAAGTGGCAGATGTGCACTGGTGAAGTTTGTTATAAATTGTATAACTAACTCAATCAGGAATAATTTTATCTGTGGGGAAAAAAAAAACTGTATTCTGACCAACCTTGTAACCACAGTGTTGAAATAAGAAAAATTGGGAGATAGCATGCAGAAGGTCTTGATTCGAATCGCAGAGTCCCATATGGTCCCCTGAGCCTGCCAGGAGCGATTTCTGAGCGTGGAGCTAGGAGTAACCCCTGAGCACTGCCAGGTGTGACCCAAACCCCCCCCCAAAAAAAAAAGAAAAAAAAGAAAGAAAATTGGGGCCAGAGAAATATGATAGGTATATAGTGGTATATATAGCTTACGGGAGGCCTTAATGATACCCTAGCACCAACTTGCTCCAGGGTAAATTCCTGATGACTAGGAAACTGATGAGGAAATAGCAACAATTTGATCTAAGGGCAGATTCCTCTACTGGTGAAATGAAATCAGAAGACCAGAAGACGTTCCGTGACACCATGACATAGAATCTATGCAAAAACCAAGATCTTTAATTACAGAAGCCTGACTGAGACTACCACAATTGAGTAGAACTTTTCATTGAACCATTAGAAAGACCTTGGGCTTGGGCAGTTAGGATGCCTGGAGCCTATATTCAGAGCCTGCAGTCAGTCTTATAGCAATATGCTTGAAGGGTAGAGACATCCTCTTTCTTAGGCCAAGGGTATTTACTTTCTAATTTCCCCAATGTTTGCTGCACCTACGCAAAAAAAAAAAAAAAAAATGCCACACACACCCCCTTTTTTTTTTAATAGCTTCTTGATAGGAGAGTCTACCTTTTTCATAGAACCTAGGAACATGAAATACTTTATTTTACCTCATATTTCTACATCTTTTTACAAATTGAAAAAAGGAAAAAAAAAAAAAAAAGAGGATGGGGCCAGGGGCCAAGTGGTCTCAGGTACACTGGTGGAAAAAAAAAAAAAAAAGTCAGAACAAAATACCTATGCCACAGTAGTCAGGACAGTAGAAAAGAACAACAGATCAAGACAAGAGACCCAATCTACAACCTAAACATATAATGGACCTGTTACACTGGGAGACCAGGAGGCTAAGGGCAGAGGTATGGGATGCATGCTGGGAACTTTGGTGGTGGGAGGTTGTTGACACTGGTGGTGGGAATGGTCCTAATTCACTGTCACTATATGCCTGCAATACAACTATGAAGGTCTTGTAATGCACAATGGTCTCAATAAAAATCTTAAAAAAAACCTCAAGGATATGAATGTGTCACCAATACTTCACCCAGCCAGACTTTCATTTAGGTTTGAAGGATACACAACTCCACAGATAAAAAAAACAGCTCAGAAACTCTACGGACTCAAAACCAAACCTAAAAGAATTGAAGGATCTACTTTAAGGCACAAACTCACCAAGCTTGTACAAAACAGCAGTACAAAATCCCACGACGACAATCTCTTTCAACATTAACAGACTAAATGCACAAGTTAAGAGACACAGAATGGCAATATGGATCAGAAAATTGAATCCAATGTTCTGCTGCCTTTCAAAGACATATTTAAATAGTCAGTGCAAACATAGACTCAAAGTAAATAGTTGGAGGACAAACCTTCTAGCAAATAACTCACTTAAAAAATCTGGTGTGTCCATACTAATAAAAGATGAAACAGACTTTAGCCTAAATAAAGGTTATAAGAGACAGACACAGTCATTTTTACTTAATAATCAAGGGATGTATACATCAGAAGAAATCATACTCCTTTAACACACACACACATACACACACACACACACACACACACACACACACACACACACACACACACATATGCAATAAGAGGCCAGCAAAATACTTAAAATAACTGCTAATGGAGGGCCCGGAGAGATAGCACAGCGATGTTTGCCTTGCAAACAGCCTACCCAGGACCAAAGGTGGTTGGTTCGAATCCCGGTGTCCCATATGGTCCCCCGTGCCTGCCAGGAGCTATTTCTGAGCAGACAGCCAGGAGTCACCCCTGAGCAACGCCGGGTGTGACCCAAAAACCAAAAACCAAAAAAAAAAAAAAAAAAAAAAAAAAAAAAAAATAACTGCTAATGGACTTGAAGAAAGGCATTAATAGCAACACAATAACAGTAGGAGACTTCAATCCTCTTGATAGATCAACCAGCTAAAACTCAACAAAGATATACTGGTTTGAAGGAAGAAATGGGAGAGAGTGGCTAAGTAGATATATAGGGCTTTTCTTCCCTCAAAAACTGAATATATATTCTTCTCCAATAAACATGGGATATACTATAAGACAGACCACATGTTGGGCCTCAAAAAAAAAAAAAAGAAAAAGAAAAAAAAAAAGAAATTCCATGGCAGACACAGCAAGATGGAGGGAAAAAAAAATTCCATGCAATAGGAAGAAATTGTATCAAATGATCTTCTCAGACCATACATAATACACTAAAAATGGAAGCATATTATCAACAGAAACTGAGAAATAATTTTAACAGTTGGAAATTAAAAAGCTCTCAACTGTACAATTGGGGCACAGAAAAGGCAGTATTCAGAGGAAAATGTGTAACTTTGCAAGCATTTATCAGGAAGAAAGAAAGGCCCTACATAAATAACATACTGGAACAGCTTAAGAAATTGAAAAATGACCAACAAAATGAGCTGAAAACAGGTAGGTGGAAAAAAAAAATAAATCTTAAGAGCAGCAATTAATGATTTAGACACCAAAAAAACAAGCGAACAAAAAAGAACCAAAAAAATCAATAAAAGCAAGAATTATTTCTTTGACAAATAAACAAGATCTTATCAAGACTCAAAAAAAGAGATGACCTTTCACAATTGTGCCTTATAAAAATCAAGTACTCTGGAATCAAATTAACTAAAGATGTGAAAGACCTATACAAAAAATATGAAACACTGCTTCACGAAATAAAAGAGGTCACAAGGAAATAAAAACACATACATACATAACCTGCTCATGGATTGAAGATTAACACCATTAATATGGCAATATTTCTCTAAGCATTGTATAGATTTAATGCAATTCCTAGAAAGATAGACATGACATTTTTCAAAGAAATGAATTAAACACTTCTAAAACATATAGATTAAAATTCCACAAATAGCTAAGTAATCCTGGGGAAAAAAGATGGGTGGCATTAATTTCCCCAACTTTAAACAATACTATAAAGCAATAGTCATTAAAACAACCTGGTACTGGAATAAAGACAGACAATCATATCAACTGAATAGACTTTAATATCCTGAGACTAACCCTCTGGTTATGATCAATTAACCTTTAATAAAGGGGCAAGAAATACAAAGTGAAGGAAGGAAGGCCTCTTCAACAAGAGGTGTTGGGAAAATTGGTAAGCTACATGCAAAAAAAAAAAAATGAGTTCAGACATCAATTTAACACTGTGCACAACAGTCAAATCAAAATGAATTAAAGTCCTTAACATTAGACTGGAACCAAAAAGTTCATAAAGAGGGGCCGGAGAGATAGCATGGAGGTAAGGCATTTGCCCTTCATGCAAGAGGTCATCGGTTCGAATCCCGGCGCCCCATATGGTCCCCCGTGCCTGCCAGGAGCAGTTTCTGAGCCTGGAGCCAGGAATAATCTCTGAGCACTGCCAGGTGTGACCCAAAAACCACCAAAAAAAAAAAAAAAAAAAAAAAAAAAAAAAAAAAAGTTCATAAAGAAAAATGTAAGCAGAACACTCCATGATATTAAAGCTAAAGGCATCTCTTTTTTTTTTTTCCGGGGAGGCAGGGTCACTCCTGAAGGTGCTCAGGGGTTACTCCTGGTTCTGTGCTCATAAATAGCTCCTAACAGGCCTGGGGGACCATATGGGATGCCAAGAATTGAACTAGGGTCCATCCAGGGTTGGCTTTGTGCAAGGCAAACACCCTATCACTGTGCTATCTCTCCAGCCCACCTAAAAGCATCTTAAAGGATGAAACACAGCTGGCTAACAAAGTGGAAGCAAAGATAAACAAATGGGAATAAATTAAACAGAGAGGTGTATGCACTTCAAAGGAAATGATTCTGATGGTACCATTTCTGAGAGTACCCACAGAATAGGAGAAATGTCACCCTATATCCATTTGATAAAGGGTTAATATCTAAGATATGTAAGGTATTGGTAGAGCTTAGCAAGAAAAAAAATTATCCATAAATGAGAAGAAGAGATAAATGGAAATTTCCTCAGAAGAAATACAACTGGCCAAAAGGCACATGAAAAATATTCCACATCATTAATCATCAGGAAGATGTAAATCAAAACGACAACGAGGTATCATCTCACAGCACAGAGACTGGCACACACCAAAAACAATAAGGGCAACTATTACTAGCACAAATGCAGGAAAAAATGACTTTTCATTTACTGCTGATAGAAATGTCCACTTGCTGGGGCCAGAGAGATAGCATGGAGGTAAGGCATTTGCCTTTCATGCAGAAGGACAGTGTTTCGAATCCCGGTATCCCATATGGTCCTCTGTGCCTGCCAGGGGCGATTTCTGAGCATAGAGCTAGGAGTAACCCCTGAGCACTGCCAGGTGTGACCCAAAAACCAAAAAAAGAAAAAGAAAAAAAAAAGAAAAAGAAATGTCAACTGGCCAGCCTTTTTGGAAAACAAAAGAGAAGAAAGAAAGGAAGGAAAGGGGGGCCGGGCGGTGGCGCTAAAGGTAAGGTGCCTGCCTTGCCTGCGCTAGCCTTGGATGGACCGCGGTTCGATCCCCCAGCATCCCATATGGTCCCCCAAGCCAGGAGCGACTTCTGAGTGCATAGCCAGGAGTAACCCCTGAGCGTCACTGGGTGTGGCCCAAAAACCAAAAAAAAAAAAAAAGAAAGGAAGGGAAGGGAGGGAGGGAAAGAGGGGTGGGAGGTCCCCTAAGCATTTCCAGGAATGATTCCTGAGTGTAGAGCCAGGAATAACCCCTGGGCATCACCAGATGTGGTCTAACTAAAACAAACAAATAAAAGGCCATTGATGATAGTTGGTTTGGGCATGAGAAGATTGAAACTGCAGCTGACACTTTCATTCTTTGAAACTCTGAGGAGAAAGGAGTCAACTAAGAACACAGTAAGGACTTGATTTAAAAGATTTGGAGCCGGAGAGATAGCATGGAGGTAAGGTGTTTGCCTTGCATGCAGAAGGACAGTGGTTAGAATCCCGGCATCCCCCATATGGTCCCCTGAGCCTGCCAGGAGCAATTTCTGAGCATAGAACCAGTAGTAACCCCTGAGCACTGCCGGGTGTGACCCAAAAACAAAAACAAAAACAAAAAGACATGGGGGGAAATACCTGGAAGAACTTTCAATGGCCCAAGCTGGATTTGTATCAGCAAGAAAGCAGTAAATGGCAGTATTACATTAGAATATAAAGATATCATAAATACCCGTGACTCTAATATAAATAATTAAATGAATAACAAATGTAGAAATAATACATCTTCTTTATAGAGGAAACTCAGGTAATAGATGTATATGCTAACACTTCTAAGAGATAGAACTTAATTTTCCTTCCCTTGAATATAAACTATATTTAATGACTCATTTCTAAAGAACTAGGCCAGAGTGATAGCACAGTGGATAAGTTGTTTGCGTTCACATCCCATATGATCCCTAGAGCCTGACAGGATCAAGTCCTGAGTGCCACTGGGTCTTTCCTTTGCCCCTTGCCCCTCCCCCCCAATTTAAGTCATTTTTCAAATGTAAAATATACACACAGCATTATTTCTGAGGTCAGAGTGATAGCATAGTGGGTAGGGCATTTGCCATGCACATGGTCAGCCTAGGTTTGATTCCAGCATCTCATATATTCCCCAAATACCACTAGGAATGATCCCTGAGCACAGAGCTAAGAGTAACCCCTGAACACTGCCAGGTATGGCCCAAAAACAAAAACAAAAAAGAATAGCTACAAAAGGAAAAGTATTCATTTACAATCTGTCAAACACAAACTTAACCACATTATTACCAGTAATAAGCTATACTAGAAATCATTAACCCCAGTATGATTGGATGAGAAAAGCACTTTACCTTTCTATAATTCTTCCTAAAACCTCAATGTAGGCATAGAAAAACATCAAGCAAACCCAGACTGAAGGACACTAAAAAATACCTGACAAGTACTCTCCAAATGACAAAACAGTAAAAAGCAAGTAAGATCTAAGTAACTGCTACTGTTTAGAAGAATCTCAGGAATATGACAATAAAATGTGACACCATAAGCTCCCAAAATTAAAAAAGACATAAATCTGAAACAGTAATTAATAGCACACTATACCAACGTAAGTTCTTTTTTAATGTATTGAATCATTTGAATTACCACTTTCCAAACTAATTCATTGTTGTTTCAGGTGTACAATATTCCAATTTTGTGCCTTAACCAGTGACTCCTCTCCACCAATGTTCCCAGGTACCCTTCTGTCACCAGTGTACCTCTATGGCAGGTACTTTTTACCCTTCAGCATTGTTTTAATGTTCTCTTCCCTGATCTTTCCTTCTCAAACGACCTAGTGGCAAGCTTCCAATTGAAAAACCAATACTCAGGCTCTACATTTCTACTGCCTTTCAGGCATTTTTTTGTTCCCCACTGTGGTTTCCTAATATGTTGGTCTCTCTCCCTCTAACTTCACTCAGTCCAATACTCTCCAGTTCCATCCATGTAGTAGAAAATTACATGGTTTAAATTTTTTTTAGTCTGAGTAGTATTCCACTGTGTATATTATATATAGTTTCTTTACCCAGTCATCTGTTTGGTGGCATTGGGTTGTTTCCATATTTGGGTTATTATATATAGTGTTGCATTGAACACTGTATTATACATGCCTTTTTGCACTGTGCTTTTGATCCTTGATGTATATTACCAGGAATAGAATTGATGGGTCATACAGAAGCTCAATTCCTTTTTTTTTTTTTTAAGGAATATCCAGGTGTTTTTCCAAAAAGGTTTGTACCAACATGATATGCAGTGTACCTATGTAATGAGTGTGTTAGAAATTACCTTTTTACTACAATTTAAAATTGGGGAAAGTAATGTCTCTCATATTCCTTTTCCCAAGGACTGATTTAGCTAGTTGTGAGTGTTTACTGTTCCAAATGAATTTCAGGATATTTGATCCACTTTTTACAGAATGTCATGGATATCTTTACAATGCTTTAATCTCTACAATGCTTTGCGGAGGTTGCCATTTTAATGATATTAATCCTGCCAATCCATGAGCAGAGTATGTGTCTCCATTACCTTGTGTCTTCTCTTATTTCTTGAAGCAGGTTTTTGTAGTTTTCTTTGTATAAGGTCTTCACCTCTTTAATTAAGTTGACTCCAAGATAGTTGAGTTTGTGTGGCACTAATGTGAATGGGACTTTTTTTTAATGTCCATTTCTTCTTTATTATTATTGGTGTATAAAAAAGCATGGATTTTTTGCATGTTAGTTTTGTAGCATACCACTTTGCTATATGAATCTATTATTTCTAGAAGCTTTTTGACAGTCTTTAGAGTTTTTTAAGTAGAGTATCATGTCATCTGCAAACAGTGAGAGCTTGACTTCGTCCTTTCCTATCAGGATGCCCTTGTTATCTTTTTCTTGCCTAGTCACTAAGGTAAGTAATTCCAGTACTATGTTGAATAGAAGTGGTGAGACAAGGGCAAGACAAGGGCAGCTTTGTCTTGTACCAGATTTTAGAGGAAAGGCTTCTAGTTTATACCATTGAGAATAATATTTGCCATTGGTTTGTGGTAGATGGCCTTAACTATATTGAGAAAAGTTCCTTTCATTCCTATCTTGATAAGAGTTTTTATCAAGAATGGGTGTTGGACCTTATCAAATGCTCTGCATCTATTCATATGATCATATGGTTTTTATTTTTCTTTTTGTTGACATGATGTATTATGTTGATTGATTTACAGATGTTAAAGCATTCTTGTATTCCTGGGATGAGACCTACTTGATCCTGGTAAATGACCTTCTTGATGAGGAATTGGATTCTATTTGCCAGAATTTTGTTGAAGATCTTTGCATCTGTGTTCATGAGGGATATTGGTCTGTAATTTTCTTTTTTGGCAGCATCTCTGTCTGGTTTTGGTATCAAGGTAATGTTAGCTTCATAAAAAGTATTTGGAAATGTTCCCGTTTCTTCCATTTTATGAGAGTCTAAAAAGGATTGGCAGTAGTTCCCTGTTGTGTATGTAAAAACTTTATGGGATTATTATGTTACTGACCCTACCCTGATCGGTGATTGTGCCCTACCCTAGGGTGTGACCTGCCATTCTGCCCCCACCCTAGGGTGGTACCTGATTTTGCTTCCACCATTGGGTGATATCTGATCCTACCATTGGGTGGTACCTGATTCTGGGGAATAAAAACAAGGGTCTGTGGAAGGCGAGGGGCTTTTGGCTAGAACTGATGCTGAGGCTTTGGACTTCAGTCTTGTCCATCAAATAAAGCTAATATTTCCACAAGCCTGACTGTCTGCGAGTTGTTTACCCGCTGCTTCACCTCAGAACCGCAGGCTGAAGAGGGTGGCAGATGCGTGCTCCGAGCTGGAAGAGAAAGGCCTCATCCTTCATCAGTCAACCTCCTCAGGGGCTGACTTGCAACATAATGGCACCCGGACAGGCTGAACCTGGACCCTCAATAACTGTAAGTGAAATACTTCACTGGGGCCCGGAGAGATAGCACAGTGGCCTTTGCCTTGCAAGCAGCCCATCCAGGACCCAAAGGTGGTTGGTTCGAATCCCGGTGTCCTACATGGTCCCTCATGCCTGCCAGGAGCTATTTCTGAGCAGACAGCCAGGAGTAACCCCTGAGCACCGCTGGGTGTGAACCCCCCCCCAAAAAAAAAAAAAGAAATACTTCACTGGAAATTTCCTCTGCTGACCATTAAATGGTTTCTGTGGTTAGTCATGTGGATTCTGCCACCTTTTTACTTACACATTGGTTCTCTATTATACAACTGGATTGTTCCATTTTGTTTAAAACTAATTGGTTTTGATCTAAGGACAATCACTGCAGTTGGATGGTTGTGGTCTATATTTCAAATGAAAATTGCATTGTCTCCAGCTGTCATAGTTTATGGAATTTCTGTGTTGGCTCACGTTGTTATTGTGAGCATAGTTATTGGCTGGTATTTAGGAAACAGAAAGTGTAGAAATGGTGAGGCTAAAACCAGTATGGATAATAAGAAAATCTTTCCGACGAAAATTCAGACCAAGGTGCAGGCTGACGAATCCAGCCCCACCATCAACAATATAGGAATTTTTGCTGGAAGAAAAACAACTCGGAAAGTTAAGCCTGATTCTAGTGAATCGCATGACACTAGTGACTCAGACAATGATCAACCTCCGATGCTAACTCCACAAGTGAGGCCTAATTCTATTCACAAAATTGAATCGCACAACAGTGCAGATTCAGATGATGAACCACACACACAACCTCAGAGCTCTATTCAGAGTAATTTTGCTAATCCGGCCTCATCCCCTTTACATGGGGTAAATGTTTCTAACTATGTACCCTATCAGATGAAAGAATTAGATCGGTTTAAAAAAGCATGTAAAGAGTATGGTCCAAAATCACCATACAGTATGGAGTTACTAAGACTTTGGAGTCATAACTCCATACTTGGACTTTGTGTGATTTTAAAAGAATCACTGAAATATGCCTGTCACCCAAACAGCGAACTGAATGGAAAATGTACTATTCAGAAGGCATAAAAGCCAAATTATATAGCCCGAATGGTACAGAAAAACAAGTGGCAGGTGTTACTCTATTGTATGAATTATTGATGGCAGAAAATCAATTTGCAAATATTCAGACACAAGCAGCTTTACCTAAAGAAATCTTAAATTTAATTAGGGATATTACATTGTCATCATGGGAAAAAATTGATTCTAACAGCATTGGTAGAGGAAACTTTTTAAAAATTACCCAAGGCCCTTATGAGTCATATACAGAGTTTGTAGGTAAGATTAAAGATGCTCTGAAGTTACAAGTCGAAGATGAGGAGATGAGAAACTTCCTAGTGAAATCTTTGGCTTATCATAATGCAAATTCAGCCTGTAGATTAGTATTGAATACATTAAATGAAAAGGCAGATGTAAATGATTTTCTTTATGCCTGTCGGAATGTCTATGGGGAACCCCAACCCCCACCCCACTTAGACTCAGTACAAACCTTTCCAGTTACCAAGGGAATGATGCCTTACTTCCCTCAGGGACAGGGCACTTTCCGTAAACCAGGTCTTTGCCCAAAATGCAAAAAGGGTCACCACTGGGCGAAAGATTGCAGAAAGAATGCAGATCCGGAAACCTCATTGATAATAACCTAGGTAGAGGTTTCAACACAATCCTCAGGAGGCAAATCGCCTGCTACCATTGTGGAAAACAGGGGCATATCAAAAGAAATTGCCGTTTCCTTATAAATTCAGCTCCTCAAGGGCACACATACAGGATGCAGGGAAACGCCCACAGCTGGCATGCGGGAAGGTCCGCAATTAAGATATGCGGGCGTGTGGCGGAAGGCGAGTGTGCTGGTGTCTGCTTTGCAGCTCACCTGGCAACAGGGCTGGACTGGCCATTGGGAGGACCGGGCATTATGTGGCATTTTGGCTACTTGGGCTCAAAAAGGTTAGCCATCACTGCCCTAGGAACACAAAAATACAATTCAAAACTCCTTTCCTCACACCTATATTCATTGCAGTGCTATTTACAATAGCCAGACTCTGGAAATAACCAAGATGTCCTTCAACAGATGAATGGCTAAAGAAACTGTGGTACATATACACAATGGAATATTATGCAGCCATCAGGAGAGATGAAGTCATGAAATTTTCCTATATGTTGATGTACATGGAATCTATTATGCTGAGTGAAATAAGTCAGAGAGAGAGAGAGGTAGACACAGCATATTCTCACTCATCTATGGGTTTTAAAAAAAAATTAAGGACAATATTGTAATAATGCCCAGAGACAATAGAGATGAGGGCTGGACAAGCGGGCTCACAATAGGAACCTCACCACAAGGAGTAGTGAGTGCAGATAGGGAAATAACTACACTAACACCTATCCTGACAATGTAAATGAGTGAGAGAAGTAGAATGCCTGTTTCAAATACAGGCAGGGGGTGGGAGGAGGGAGATGGGGGGCATTGGTGGTGGGAATGCTGCACTGGTGAAGGGGGGTGTTCTGTTTATGACTGAAACCCAACTATAATCATGCTTGTAATCATGGTGCTTAAATAAAGATTTTATTTTAAGAAGAAAGAAATTATCTTCATAACATTTGCAGCAGGGGGGTGGTAATACCAATGTGCACAGGGGAACATGGGGTAACAGGGAATGAACAAAGGCTTCTTGCACAAAGGCTCGCGGATTGCCAACCACTGACCAAGACTTTATTAGCTTGAGATAGATACTTTTGTCACTGGATCCTCCTGCTCCCAATTGATCAGATTGAGCTGGTCAATAAAGATTGTGAGAGATTGGTTTTCTCAGACCACAAGGCTGAAAGTCTCCAGACTCCATGCTTTTCTCCCATATGTCTATCTTGGTTTATTAATTCTCACAGAAAACCTACTTTAGACCTGTTCTCCCGAGGTTGATTATGGCAAGTGAGCCGTTATACTGGTATAATAGCTCTCCAGCCTTTTTCTTGTAACTTTAAATATAAATATTAAGGTATTTTTTAATTTATAAAATCTAGTTCTTTTGATTTAATGATATAAATATAAATATCAGCAATCAGACCAAACTCAAGCAAAGCTAAATGCAAAGGGAACTGCACATTATGGGCACATAATGCATAGCCATACCATAGCCATACTGCTAAAAACTGAAAATTAAAGAAGGAAATCTTAATTTTTCTCTAAACTATTCAATGCTGGGGAACAAACTGAGGCCTTACATTATACTTAAGCCACATCCCTGGCTTAAATAAAGTATTGAAAGCAGCCAGAAGAAGAATATATCACATGTAGAACAATAAAACAAATAAGTTTGTTTCTCATTAGAATGTTATATTAACCTCTCATCAAGAACAAGGGAGAAGGAGGTAGAGCCCTATGATGGCAGAAAAGGTAATAAAGTGAGAGTGTTCTCCACAATACACTTAATAAAAAATGGGATCGGGGGTGGGGGCGGGGAGAGTACAGAATATGGTTGCTCAAGACCCTACCAAAAGGTCAAGTGGAGAGCAGTGGACATCCAACTGTGAGAGAAAGAATTGAAGCTGGAGCTTTTCAAGGGAAAAGCTAATTCCAGGGCATTAGTGGTGGCTCCCTAAAAGCAATGGGGAGCCTGGAACCCTGTCAGCAACCAACCTATGGACTGGAAGCAAGCAACTGCCATCATCAGTTGGAAGAATGGTTAAGTACATCAACAAGTGCATCCCTTCCCAACTGCACGTGATGCCAGAACACCAAATACTCAACATCCCGCAAGAGATCAGGCCATTGACAAGTCCTGAGTCAGCCTAAAACTGGAGAACAGTAGGGTGGAGCAGTGCTTCCTGCTGGGTGCAGAACCACTGTGCCAAAATCCCATTCCTCATCAAGCCTGCACAACATCGCTGATAGGATCAGGCTCTGTTAAACAAAACACTAGGTGGCAGCATAGGTCTGATGTCGACAGTATTCCATGAATGTGTTGACCCAGTAAATCTCAAAAGGACAATTCTTAGCAGCAGTTTCAGAGCAACACAGACTCTGGATGCAAATAGCAATTGGAGAGGATGCTCAGCTACCCAGGCCTGCAAAAGTCAGTTTCAATGTATACACTGCACCAGATCTAAAAAGCAGAGAAATTCTCCTGTGCTTAATGAATCAAAGACAATATACAGGAAATAAACAAAAAGGAAGAAAGGAAAAAACAATTCACAAAGAATTGAGAAAACAATTACCTAAAAGGTGACCTAAAAAGACATGACATTATAAGAAGAATGGAAAAGAAATACTGATAGGGGCCAGAGCAGTGGCGCAAGTGTAAGGTATCTGCATTGCAAGAGCTGGCCTGGGACTGACTGAAGTTCAATCCTCCGGCGTCCCATATGGTTCCCCCCAAGCCAGGAGCAATTTCTGAGTGCATAGCCAGGAGTAACCGCTGAGTGTCATTGGGTGTGACCCCCTCAAAAAAGGGGGGGGGGGGAAGCCAAGCACTGATAAAAGAAACCATAATGAGAACTTTCCCAATCATGTGATCTAATAGACACAAAGTCAAGGAACTCAGAGTGCCAACATAATAACCCAACAGAAAAAATGCCACATTACAGTTACAACAGCTAAGTTAAAGACTAGAGGTAGAATCCTAAAAGCAGCATGAATAAAGACTAGTATGTATACACACACACACACACACACACACACACACACACACACACACACACCGTATCCCTTCCACCTTCCCTCCCTCCTTCCATATATGTGACTGACAGCAGATCTATCAAATGAAATCCTATGGGCCGGAACAGTGTGAAATGAAACAGCAGTCAACATATTCCAACAAGAACACTATGTAGTTAGGCTACTCACACTTGAAGGGATACAACGCTTCCCAACAACAGTTAAAGGAGTTCACGGTCACTAAACTGTAAGACTGATTAAATGGTCTTTTACAAAAGGCAAAGACAAAGAAATCCAATGTAAAAATAATCTAACATGACAACTCAAAATGTTAAAAAGAATGGCAAAACCGGGGCCTAGTATTTTTTATAAATTAATAATTTTTATTTATTTATGTATTTATTTATTTATTTATTTTGGGTTTTGGGGCCACATATGGCAGCGCTCAGGGGTTACTCCTTGCTCTGTGCTCAGAAATCGGTCCTGGCAGGCTTGGGGGACCATATGGCATTCCGGGTATTGAACTCAGGTTCGTCCAAAGTCGGCAGTGTGCAAGGCAAATACCTTACTGCTGTGCTGTAGCTCCCGCCCTTAATTAATATTTTTAATATATATAATTTTTATTTTGACTATATTGGCTTACATATCTTTCACAGTAGTATTTTAGGTACATATTAACATTGAATCAGTGGAATTTCCATCTCCAAATTTGTCCTTCCTCCACCCCCGTTCCCATCCTGCATCCCATTTCCCCCACCTAGTATTTTAAACTTAAGAAGGAACTCAGAACTTCAGAAATAAAAAGTAAAACATTCTCAAGTCAAAATATGTAGGAGATACAAACAAGAAGAAACCAAGGGAATCAGCCCATAACCTAAAAGGCAATTTGGTAGCAAAGTACAAGGGAATTACGATTGGGGAAAAGGGAGGGGGGAGTAATGCTAAAGCAACAAGGACTAACATCACAAATACCTAGAATCCATATTTTTCAAAGATGTCAATAAACTCTTTACTTATATAAAGACACAAAGAAGCTGGAGAGATCAAAGAAATGAACCCAAGCTTCTGTTTACAAGTGACAAAATGAACTGCCCTAAGTATAAACTCAAAGAAAAGGTTAGAAAATAATCACACAGCAAACAATAGCCTAAATAAAGCTAAAGCAGCCATGCATATATCAAATAAAATAGACTTTAAACTATAAAGGTAATATTCAGAGGTGGATACATTAAATAATGATAGAATTATATATGAAAAAGACAACTTGGGGGCCAGAATATAATAAATTTGTTTAAGGTATATGCCTAGTATGCAGCTTCAATCCCCAGTACTCCCTGGTCCCCAGAACACCTATATACAGAGTGGCCCATATAAGTAATATGGCATTCTTGGGCTCTTATACAGAACTGCCAGTCCACGGGCCAAAAATTGCCAGTTGAGGCCACAGGCCTCCTGAGTACCCCTTGGGAGGTCCACTAAAAGTCTTAACTTTCATTAACATCTATACACCCAGTGAAAGAGTATCAAAATAGAGAAAGCAATTGCAAATAATGGAAGGAAGTTACCAACAGCAATAAAATAGCAGGAGGTGATTTTAATAGCCTGTATCACTACTCCTAGAGAGCAGTGTTCTGCTCTCAGTGTACTGGAATAATGGACCCTCAGACCAATGGAATAGACTTGAATAATCAGAAAATGACCATCAGACTTACAATTAATCTTTGATAAAGGGGCAATAAATGCAAAATGGAGCAAGAAAAGCCTCTTCAACAAGTGGTGTTGGGACAACTGGTCAGCAACATGCAGAAAAACAAACTCAAACCTCTATATAACACCATGTACAAAGGTCAAATCAAAACAGATTAAAGACTTTGATATCAGACCAGAAACTATAAGGTATATAGAAGAAAATGTAGGCAAAATACCCCGTAACATTGAGACTAAAGGCATCTTCACAAATGAGTAGAAGCAGAGATAAACAAATGGGATTGTTTCTTTAACTCAAAGGAAACAGTGACTAGGGTAAAAAGGTCACCCACAAAATGGGAAAAACTATTCATCCTGTAGGATTGCTTCTTTAATTCAAAGGAAACAGTGACTAGGGTAAAAAGGTCACCCACAAAATGGGAGAAACTATTTACCCTGTATCCACCAAATAAGGGGTTAATATCTAAAATATACAAAGCACTGATTAAACTTTACAAGGAAAAGAAATCTAACCCATCAAAAAATGGGGAGAAGAAATAAACAAACATTTCCTCAAAGAAGAAATACAGATGAACAAAAGGCTCAGGAAAAACATGCTCCACATCATTTATCATCAGGTAGATGCAAATCAAAACAACAGTGAGATATCATCTCATGCCACAGAGACAGGCACACATCACAAAGAATAAGAACAACCACTGCTGGCATGGATGTGGGGAGAAATGAACTCTCATTCACTGCTGATGGGAATGCCATCTAGTCCAGACTTTTTGGAAAACAATATGGATATCCCTTAAAAAGCTGGACATTGAACTCCCTTATGATCCAGCAATACCACTCCTAGGGATATACCCTAGGAGTATACAATAAAATAATGCACTCTGCACTCCTATGTTCATAGCAACACTATTTACAATAGCCAGAATCTGGAAACAAACCGATGCCCAACAAAAGATGAGTGGCAAAAGAAACTGTAGTACATCTATACAATAGAATACTATGCAGCTGTTAGAAGAAATGAAGTCACAAAATTTGCTATACATGGATATATTTGAAGACTATTATGTTAAAATAAGTCAGAGAGTGAGAGATAAGCACAGAATAGTCTCACTCATATGTGGGATTTAAGAAAAATAAAGGAGTGTAATAATAACCAGAGACAATAGAGATGAGGGCTGAAAGGATGCCCATAATAACAAACTTATCACAAAGAGTGGTAAGTGCAGTTAGAGAAATAACTATACTAAGAGGTACCATAATAATGATAGAGAGGGAAATATAATGTCTGTCTTGAAGACAGGCAGAGGTTGGGGGTAGTAGAAAAAGGGGACAATGGTGGTGAGAAGGTTGTACTGGTAAAGGTAGTGATTCTTATGGCTGATACCCAATTACGAGCATGTTTGTAACCATTGTGCTAAATTAAAAAAAAATTTTTTTAAAAGGAAGTTTTACATCATGATCAAGCAGGATTGATCCCAGAAGTTCATTCCAGAAATGAAGGATGTTTTAACATATGCATTTAAATCAATATAATACATCATATTAATAAAAGAAAAATAAACATATTATCAGAGCAATAAATGCACAGAAAGCATTTGCCAACGTCCATCAAATTTGATAAAAATGTTCAATAAGGGGGGGCCGGAGAGATAGCATGGAGGTAAGGTGTTTGCCTTTCATGCAGGAGGTCATCAGTTCGAATCCCGGCGTCCCATATGGTCCCCCGTGCCTGCCAGAAGCAATTTCTGAGCGTGAAGCCAGGAATAACCCCTGAGCACTGCCGGGTGTGACCCAAAAACCACAAAAAAAAAAAAAAAAAAAATGTTCAATAAGGGGCCAGGCGGTGGCGCTAGAGGCAAGGTGCCTGCCTTGCCTGTGCTAGCCTTGAATGGACCGCAGTTCGATCCCCCGGTGTCCCATATGGTCCCCCTAGCCAGGAGCGACTTCTGAGTGCATAGCCAGGAGTAACCCCTGAACGTCACCGGGTGTGGCCCAAAAAAAAAAAAAAAGTTCAATAAGATGGTAGCAGAAGGAATTTTCCTCAATATAGTCAGAGCTATCTACTACAAGCCCATTGCAAACATTAGACTCAATGGGGAATAACTAAAATCCTTTCCTCTAAGATCTAGCACTAGACAAGTTTATCTCCTTTCACCACTACAAGTTCATGCCATTAGGCAAGAAAAAGATTTCAAGGGAATCCACACAGGAAAGGACGAAGTCAAGCACTAACTGCAGATAACATGATACTATACTTAGAAAATCGTAAAGACTCAAAAAAGGATTCTAGAAACAATAGATTTGTATAATAAAATGGCAGGTAAAAAATTAATGTGCAGTCTCCTGGGCTCCAGTACCATCACTGTTCATCTGTCTTTTGGGGCCAGCCAGGCTGGTGTTTGGAAGGGAAGAGGGAACCTTACGCCTTAATCCCCTCCACCAAATGCAAACGGGTCTCTCCCAGCATCATTCTGGATCCCAGCACCATTGCTGAATGTTTGTTCCCTGGAAACGAGGCCTGTGTCTGGGTGGGAACAGGGAGGCTCCAGTACTAATCTCCTCTACCAAGCCCAAACTGGACTTCTCCAACACTTTTCCTTCAGTCTCCTTCAGGATTCCAGTGCCATTACTGAAAGACCCTTCCTTCCCATCAGTCTTCCTTTTCCAAAATTGCACTGAAGCACTAGTATCCGCATGAAGTCATTAGAATAAGTATCTATCATCACTGATTACAGAGAAATGCAAATCAAAATGACAATGAGATTACCACCTCACACCAATGAGAATGACCTTCCTAAAAGAAAAAGGTAATGAATAACAAGTACTGGTGGAGATACAAGAGAAAAAGGAATTCTCATTCACTATTGGTTGGGACAGTTATCTACTCGGGCCTCTGTACAAAAAAGAATACAGACAGCTCAAAAAATTAAATATAGAATTTCCATATTGACCCATGACTCCATTTCTAGGATCCCAAGAACACAAAAATATTAATTTGCAAAGATATATACAAACCTATATTTGTTATAATCATATTTATTATATCAATAAACCCAAGTACCCAACCTCAGATTAAGAAATTGTGAGGTATGCACACAATGGAATATTACTTAAGTACAAGAAAAGATAAAATATGCATTTCAGCATGGCTTGTATGGAACAGGGGGGCAACATGCCAAATGTAGTGAGTCAAATGAAAGAAAAATACTGCATGATCTTATCATATGAAGTATAGAAACAAGGCTTGGGAATGGGCAATGGCCAATAAAAACAAACCCTAAGATATTGCCAACATATATGAGAAAGCCAATGATATAAGGAAGTTGGAGAAGCAAGGATCCTAGGAACAATACTTAAAAGATATTGGTAGGGGCACGGAGAGATAGCACAGCGGCGTTTGCCTTGCAAGCAGCCGATCCAGGACCAAAGGTGGTTGGTTCGAATCCCGGTGTCCCATATGGTCCCCCGTGCCTGCCAGGAGCTATTTCTGAGCAGACAGCCAGGAGTAACCCCTGAGCACCACTGGGTGTGACCAAAAAAAACAAAACAAAAAAAAAAGATATTGGTAGGTCTGCAGCACTGGCTGTTAATTGTACAGCAAGAATGCTGGTACTACTGTAAATCATGATGCCTCAATAAAGATATTTGAAAAAGAAAAAAGATGGAGAATAATATATTACAGCAGAATGATATAATTTAAATGCTGACTGGATTAGAAGGCTTTCTCTCAAATATGTCAATCCCAAAATACTTTACTAAATGGTTAACAAGTCATTCATACTTTTCTATTTAGAAAACCAATATGCCATTTTGGTAAAATTACCCAAATATTTAAATGATTAGAGCCTGAACAAACTTCTACCTAATATTCCATTGAAACAAATATATTCTAAAAAAATTAACTCTCCCTTCAACATTTCTACTTTTTCCTTACTCACTAGAAAGTCTCGTGAACACTGGAAAAACTGACAGCATAGAATTGATTTTCTACTCACAGATTTGAAAAGCTATTAAACTTTCTTTCCAGTTCCTCAGAACTTTTCTTTCATTTCTTCACAATTTAGTAGGATTCATTTGCTGGCACCATTAACATGTAAATAATTTAAACTTTAAATGTTAACTGTTTAAGATTTTTTTAAACAGAAAAAAACAAACCAAAAAAAAAAAACTGCCACTAACATTTTTAATTTATTCTCTGAGTTCATGGTAAACTGATATACCTTAATTTTATTTGTATTCTTTTAGCATTTTTTTTATGTTAAGCTTTTCCTCTCTATTCTTCTCTTTTTTAAAATTTTCTTCCACATCAAGTAAAACTACAGTGTTAAAACAACATTAAGCCATATGTTGTAACTGAACAAGTACCAGGACATTCAGAGCTTAAACTCCCTCTGGAACTATAACTCTACCACCTGCCTCCTTCCATATATAAATGTATGCTACAATAGGGTCTTTCATAGCAAAACTCATACCCATAAGGAAATGTCATTTATTATTGAGTAAATAAAGCAAGATAAAATAATCAAAAGGAGATCTTGCTTTCATCCCTTAACAATAAATAAAAATATGTAGCACTCCACAGGATTATCTAATGTGGTAAAACATTAAATTAAATATCAATTTTTAAGCCAAACTCTAAATAAGATAGATGTGCTTTCTGGACAAGCTTTAAATAATCTCTTTTCTTTAAATTTATTACTTTCATAAGTGAATCCATATAATTTGCAACCATGCAATGAAAGACCCTATTGTCACGTATATGCACCCACCTCCCCTCTACTCCTCCAATAAAAAAAACCAAACTGTGGACTTAATGTTGTGGGAATTATAAAAAGTATTTATGATGAAGATCTATGCAGTGAAACCAAGTCAGAGTCAGTCAAATTTATCTAGTCCTGGATAAAGAAAGCAAATGACTGTCAGCAGTGGCTTGATTTATATATTATAACCAGTCCAGTGGGTCAGAGAGAAGACTTAAAATATAAACTTTGAAAACAAGACCTAAATTTTACTCACATGAGTAAATGACTACACTGAACTATGCTCCAATATGATATGATATGGTGGGATTCAGCTTTCCTGGTGGTAGCTTATGTTTATTCTGGCTAGCCTCATCAAATCTTAGCCTCACGATGCCATTCCTTTTTAATGCCTATAATGTTTATGCTCACATTATCAGCAGATATTGGGTTGCAAAGATCAAACTAGAAATAATTTCAATCTATTTACTAATTGATTGCAAAGTAGAGAATGCTTCCATTTTTAATATATATACATATTTGGCTTTTG
This sequence comes from Suncus etruscus, assembly GCF_024139225.1. Lineage (NCBI taxonomy): Eukaryota > Metazoa > Chordata > Mammalia > Eulipotyphla > Soricidae > Suncus > Suncus etruscus. Next base: position 49,173,001 of record NC_064851.1, read on the forward strand.
GGTCACACCCAGCAGCTCTCAGGGGTTACTCCTGGCAGGCCTGGGGACCATATGGGATGCCGAGATTCGAACCACTGACCTTCTGCATGAAAGGCAAATGCCTTACCTCCATGCTATCTCTCCGGCCCCAATGCTTCCATTTTTTAAACACTGCCAATTTGAATTATAACAGTGAAGAAAAAAAGAATTACTGGGAATAAAGGAGTACTTTTCAAAATTATAGAGAAAAGAGCACTATATAGTTCTACTCATTTGAAAAAGTCACACTTTGCTCATGGGCTCTGAACAGAGAAGACCTTGAAAAAGTTATTCACTTGCTTGAATTGCAACATCTGACAGCTCCTTTGGAAAAGACATGTTTTTTTTGTTTTTTTTTTTTTGGTTTTTGGGCCACACCCTGTGACGCTCAGGGGTTACTCCTGGCTATGCGCTCAGAAGTTGCTCCTGGCTTCTTGGGGGACCATATGGGACGCCGGGGGATCGAACCGCGGTCCGTCCTAGGCTAGCGCAGGCAAGGCAGGCACCTTACCTCCAGCGCCACCGCCCGGCCCCGACATGTTTTATTTTAACACTGCTGTTTCCTGGTTTTAATCAGCAATTAAAGGTTTCATATGACATGTTTAAATTTTCTTTATTCAAATGTATCTTCCTTTTTGGAACTGGAGGCAAAAGGATTTTTCTTCCAAGTAACAGTCCCTGAACATCCATACCTAACCTTTACCATATCAACAGGTCCAGATTCGCATTTTCAGAACCACAAGTACAGCAGTTCTAATGACCAAATTTCACACTTGCCTTGTACACAGCTAACCCTGGCTCTCCATATAGTTCACTGAGCCCAACTAAAGTGATCCCTGAGCTCAAAGCCAGGAAGAAGCAAGCCTTGTACACAGCTAAGTGTAACCCCAAAATCAAAATCAAACATAAAACTTTTGGGAAAAGAAAAATGGAAGCTCCAGAGCATGCCTAACCTCCACCATCTCAGCGGGTCTACCCCCATTATCTCTACTCATCACACCTCATTCTGATCACACTTACACCTCCTGTCACTGGGTGAAGACCTACAAGGTAGGAAAAAAGCAACATTCAGCCTAATGACTCAAAGACTCCAAATACACATAAAAAAAATTGGAAAAAGGGGCCGGGTAGGTGGCGCTGGAGGTAAGGTGTCTGCCTTGCAAGCGCTAGCCAAGGAAGGACCTCGGTTCGATCCCCCGGCGTCCCATATGGTCCACCCAAGCCAGGGGCAATTTCTGAGCACATAGCCAGGAGTAACCCCTGAGCGTCAAACGGGTGTGGCCCAAAAACCAAAAAAAAAAAAAAAAAATTGGAAAAAATATAGAAAAGAATTCAAGGAAAGCTTCCTCTTTATGTGAAAACACTTTTTCAGGCTTTAGAGTAGCCTGAGCAACCACCAGTGAGCTCAGAGGACAGACATTTATTTAATATAAAATTACCCCTCCTCCCTGGTTCCCAACATGTGAATTATTAAGTTGACAAAGACAAAATACTTATATATAAGTATATATACATACGTAAGTATATATACATATGTATTATAAGTATATAAGTTAATATGTAGATATCAATTCAAGGGGTATATTACTAGCAGAGACTATCATACCAGAGAATATTGATTTGCAAAACAATCAACAGGCACCTTTAAATTCATGAGTTTCCTATCCCTAGTTTTGCCTATAAAACACTATTTTTAATAGAAGCTAATTATGAAATCTAGCCTATAAAGAAAAACTGAAAATAGCTTATATTTTATTATAGATATAATAGTTAATTTACTTTCTGTGGAAAAAGACAAAGCTCATAGTTTGCTCAAAAGTTCCTAAAAGAGGGGCCGGAGCGGTGGCACAGTGATAGGGCATTTGCCTTGTACGTGGCTAACCTAGGACAGACAGCACCTCGATCCCCTGGCATCCCATATGGTCCCCCAAGCCAGAAGTGATTTCTGAGCGCATATCCAGAAATAACCCCTGAGCAAAACCGGGTATGGTCCAAAAACAAAACAAAACAAAACAAAATGTCATAAGAGAACTGCTCAAAGTTCATAAGAGAATAATTTCACCAGCACAAACAGATGACAGGTAGATTCCTTGAAACTATGGTCACAAATAAAATAAAATCTACCTCATAGTCATTGAGTCTCCTCTACTACACACCTGCAGAATCATTTACTGACTACTTAAGTAAGATAAAACAGGCATGATAAAACATTGTTTAAAGTAACAAAACAAACCAAATGTGCCCAAATGAATAAATAAAATGTCGTATATCTGTATAACGTAATAGGACTAGCATAAAAAGAAATAAAGTGTTGATAATACAATAATGTTGATGAATATTGAAAACAATATGCTAAATGAAAAACATATGATGGCCACCATGATTCCATTTACATGAGATGCTCAGAATGGGCACTGCCAGGGACAGAAAGATTAGTCATTTTTGGAGACTAGGACATAACTGCTATTGTGTACCAGGAATACCTTTTGTCCTTCACCACTATGACCTCACTACTATCCCTCACTACTACTACTCAATGGTGATGACCTTCTGCATGAAAGGCAAACGCCCCACCTCCATGCTATCTCTCCAGCCCCCCAAGCTAGCATCTTGAGATCTTTCAAGATCTCTGATCATTTCTTACCTGTAAATAGTTGCGAGGTCCTATCAATTTAATAGCCACTGAATTCATTGTATCATTCACTCTCTTTACTAATTCAGGTCCTTGTCTTAAAACATAAGACTTTAAGAGGAATAATTAAAGTATATATTTTGTTTTGTTTTGGTTTTGGGGTCACACCAGGAGGCGCTCAGGGGTTACTCCTGGCTCTGCGCTAAGAAATCGCTCCTGGCTGGCTGGGGGGGTGGGGCAGGGGTGGACACCATAGAGGATACCAGGATTCGAACCACCATCTGCCCTGGATCGGCTACGTGCAGGCCAATCGCCCTAGCGCTGTGCTATCTCTCCGGCCCCTAAAGTAAATAGAAGAAGAAGGAGGAGGAGAAGGACGACGACGAAGAGGAGGAGGAGGAGGAAGAAGAAGAAGAAGAAGAAGAAGAAGAAGAAGAAGAAGAAGAAGAAGAAGAAGAAGAAGAAGAAGAAGAAGAAGAAGAAGAAGAAGAAGAAGAAGAAGAAAGAAAGAAAGAAAGAATAAAAAGAAAACTCGGCAGTATATTTTTCCAAGTAGAGAAGTAAAGTATGATCATGACGGATGATTACAAAGACAGAACATCTGTGCTCTTAAAAGAAATGAATTCAGGGTCAAGGAGAAAGCTCCGAAGCCTGGCACGTACAAAGGCACCACCCAGCGAGTCCTCTTCTGCAGCACGGGCAGCTACAGGTCCCCGGGCACTGTCAGGTGTGGACCTGGTTGGTGGCACCAACCAGCACCAAAGCGCCAGGTCTGGGTGCAAGAAAGGTGGGCTGGGCCGGGCCCGCCAAGCCAAGATCCCCCAGCACTGCACTGCACGGAGGCGGCCCGGCCGCACATCGCACTCGCGCTTCTGGGAATGTGTCCCCGGGCCCGGGAGCAGCGGCGCCCGCAAGTGTGCTTGGCGCACCGGTCGATTGAGACGCCCACCTGAGGCGTCCACCTCGCTTCGCCACAGCCCGAAGCCCGCCAGATTCGAAAACTTACACCTTCCAGTTGCGTCCCAGCAGTCAAACAAGCGAGTCGGGGAAAACGGCGCATTGCTGCTGGAGAAAAACAGCGAGCGGTCTACGGGGGAGTCGGGAACGGAGAGGGAGAGAGGGAGCCGCGACGCGGTCCTGCAAACCGAAGGGCAACTCCACACAACCAGGGTCGGTCGGAGGCGCGCGCAAGGAAAGGTGACAGTGGCCTCATGAGGAAGGTCGGAATCCCCGGCGCTGGCCACTCGGTCGCTATTACCCACCCAGTGGGTTCCCTAGCACCTGGACAATGGAAGGTTCGAACTCACCTGGAGCGCACGAGTCACCTATCCAGCCGCCGCTCGCACACAGAGCTGCACTTCCGCATGCGCTGGTTACCTGGGCTACCGTGGCACGCGCTTATGACGTCATTTACGCGCGCCGGCTCCGCATCTTCCCTTCCGGGTCCGGAAGAGGAGGCGGGACCAATGTGGGAGGTCTGCGCAGGCGCGGAGTCAACTCCTGCCTGGGGTGCCTAATTGGAGATTTTTTTTGTTTTGGTTTTTGGGTTTTGGGTTTTGGGTCACACCCGGCAGCGCTCAGGGGTTCCTCTTGGCTCTACGCTCAGAAATCGCTCCTGGCAGGCACGGGGGATCATATGGGATGCTGGGATTCGAACCAATGACCTGCATAAAACGCAAACGCCTTACCTCCATGCTATCTCTCCAGCCCCTAATTGGAGATATTAATAGATAAAAATGTTATTGAGCTTTGTAGCCACGTGCTTAAATAAAAAATAAATAAGTAGGGGGCCGGAGAGATAGCATGGAGGTAGGGCATTTGCCTTGCATGCAGAAGACAGTGGTTCGAATCCCGGCATTGCTATGGTCCCCCGCGCCTACCAGGACCGATTTCTGAGTGTAGAGCCAGCGAGGAGGAAACTCTGAGCGCTGCCGGGTGTGACCCCCCCCCCCAAAAAAAGTAAACAAATAAATAAATAATGTTAGTAAAATAATGAAGTTCACTTTTTATTTCATTTTGGCTCTGCTTCTGTACGTAGTTGTTACTATTTAACACTTAAACTAGCATCTGGGTACAGCAGTGAATAAGTGGTTGCCGTCCTGGAGATTTCTTCAGTTGAGAAAGCAGATATTGGAACGCTCAACAAGTAAACGTGCATGGAAGAAAAACAGTAAGCTTCTCAAAAGCTAAAGGAGGGAAGGTGCAGCATTAGTATGAGACACTAAATATTATCCTCTGAAGTGTGTCATTGAGCTGAGAAGAAAACACCAGCTTTGTTAGAAATCTGTAGGGAAAGCAATCAAAAGAAAGAATGGCTTGTCCAAAAGTTACGGGAAGGAGCAGAATGTGGTGTCCTGGTAGGTTAGGGAGACTGGGGACTGGGATGGGGTGGGATTAAGAACAAATAAGAGTTGTGAAACCGGAGAAATAAAGGTAACTGAAAATGAACATCTGTGAAGGGACGGGTGTTGGAACATTGTATGATCGAAACTCAACCGTAAACAACTTTTAATATCTCACAGTGATTTAATTTTTAAAAACTTAAAAAGAAAAAGTAGATTATGAACAGGCACCCTATTCTCAAATATATAAGAACCTGGGCCCCACTCACAATATCTCACACCTCACCAACACTAACTTAACCCCAGTACCAGAGCAGGTGGTAGTAAAGGAGGGAGAGGAAGAAAGGAAAGTATGAGATACGGAGAGAAGTGAGAGAAGGGAAGGAGAAGAGATGAGGTAAAGGGGAGAGAAGGAGAGGGTAAAGTGAGAGTGAATTCGGGCAATTCCCACCAATAATGTTGACCTCCCTCTGCTAGAGTTCCCAGCATGCATCCCATACGTCCACCCATGGCCCCCTGGAATACTAGTGTAAAGGTCCCTTTTTGTGTATAGCTTGTTATAATTTGGGTCTCTTGATTCTATTGTCGTTGACTTTGGTGTGGGTATTTATGTCTGACCATTTTTGATTTTCACTCAATGCTCCTAGACCACTTAGCCACTGGGTTCCATCCACTTTTTTTTCTCAATTTGTCAGAAGATATAGAAATATGATGCAGAACAAGATGATTTATGCTCTATGGTTCTGTAAGAAAAAAAAAAGAAGGGAGCCCATATCTAGAAGCTATAAATATAAATAAGATTAAAAGAAAAATGAAAAGAAGAGAAAAAATAATAAAAATATTCTTTAATAAAACTTAAAAGTGGAGTGAGATGTGGCAAGTTTTTTTGTTCGTTTGTTTGCATAGGGGCAATAAACATTGGGGAAATTGTAAAAAAAATTATCTTGGCCTAAGAGATACAGGGTGTCTCTATCATTAAAGCATAATGTCATGAAACTGACTACAGGCTCCAGACATGTTAGTTGTTAAACCCCAAAGTCTTTCTTTATGGTCCCATAAAACATTCTGCTCAATCGTGGTCATCAAAGTCAGTCCTCTGTAATTAGAAATCTTAATTTTTGCACAGATTCTAGGATAAAGCCTAGAATAGAGACTTTCTTTATGGTCCCAGGAAAAGTTCTGCTCGGTTGCAGTTGTCATAATTACAGATCTTGTTTTTTTTTTTTTTAACAGATCCTAGGACAGAAGGACTTCTGATTTCATCTCACTGTTAGGTGATGAGGTAGGGCAACCTGCTCTTAGATCAAGTTATTACTGTTTCAGTCATTGTAAGGGTGTCATATGAACCTACCGTGGTGCAAGTTGGTGCCAGAGCAGTATTAGAGCCTCCCCACCACCACCAGGGGGGTGATTCCTGGTTCTGGTGCAGGGAACTGTGCCAGTTCTACAGTTGGGATCTGGGGTTCAGGGTTGGACAATGAATGTCTGATCACATGAGGTCTAAGTCAAGTCCTCAAGACAAATGTTCACAGTGGAAGGAGCCCCTATATTATAAAATTTATGGATTCTTATTCATATTAGATAAGAACTTCTTTCTATACATAAGATTTTCCCATTTAATGTGCCTATGCACAAAGGAACTATGCCATATTATATTATTAGTGCATTTGGGGATAAAAATAGCAAGCTATATAATTTCTGTGCCCCTTTTTGACCTAAACTCTTATTCCAAGCAAGACTTTTCTACTAAAATTTCTTACTAAGCAGAACCAAAACAAGCAAAAAAGGATAGAAGAGGTTACCTCTACATATAAACAAACTAATAATTATAACTATTTAGGAAATAAACATACAAAGAAAATGTAGATATCCTCATTAACTCTTCAGAGATAATCTGAGGGGAGATAAAATCCAGAGAATATTTTCGTCTCACACCATGGTTTTATGGAGTCTGAGAAATGGTTTGCAGCAATCAGGGATCAGGTAGTGTCCTCGAGTTGGGGGTCCCTCTGGAGCTGAATCTGGTAGCAACCAACAGTCCACATTGAGGGGAGGTGGGAGAAAAAGGGCCACATAAAATGAGTCAGCAAGAGCGATGCCTACAGCTTCTTGCCAAGACAAGAGATGGGCTGCTTAGAGGGTGTCTTTTCACTTTGGGAGCCAGGTGGCAGCTTACTGGGGCAGGGATGGACTCAGTTCCTGGGGAGTTAAGAACTAAGGATAAAGAGGGTTAACTTTCCTGATAGAAAACTGACAGCATGGGCATCATAATATAATGATAATGTAGCTTGAATTGGTAAGAAGAAAAAAATCGAAAGAAAAAAAAAGCCATTCTAAAACATGGATGAAAATAGAGGTGGTGTGTTAAAAATAAAAAAATAAAAAAGATAACAAATGCCAAAAAAAAATTAAAAACCAGATAATAGTGTTTTGCAAAAACATACTCAATGAATGGGCCTGAACAAAAGTTTGTGGTGTGCCGTTGCCTATTTCAGTGATCTCTATGAACATAAGCATTAGATCATAGAAGCAGATGTAATCAAAAGAAAATGGATAAATTGGAGTATTTTGTCAAGAGATTATCATATGAGCACTATTTAGGAGTCTAATGTGATAGAGCCCTGAAGTGGAAAATTAGGGTGTACAATCTATATCTCCATGATCTTCTGTGGACAAAGAAATAGAACTGGGCCGGTGAGGTGGCACTAGAGGTAAGGTGCCTGCCTTGCAAGCGCTAGCCAAGGAAGGACCACGGTTCAATCCCCCAGCATCCCATATGGTCCCCCCCAAGCCAGGGGCAATTTCTGAGTGCTTAGCCAGGAGTAACCCCAAGCATCAAATGGGTGTGGCCCCAAAAGCAGAAAGAAAGAAAGAAAGAAAGAAAGAAAGAAAGAAAGAAAGAAAGAAAGAAAGAAAGAAAGAAAGAAAGAAAGAAAGAAAGAAAGAAAGAAAGAAAGAAAGGAGGGAGGGAGGGAGGGAGGGAGGGAGGGAGGGAGGGAGGGAGGGAGGGAGGGAGGGAGGGAGAGAGAGAAGGAAGGAAGGAAGGAAGGAAGGAAGGAAGGAAGGAAGGAAGGAAGGAAGGAAGGAAGGAAGGAAGGAAGGAAGGAAGGAAGGAAAGAAGGAAAGAAAGAAAGAAAGAAAGAAAGAAAGAAAGAAAGAAAGAAAGAAAGAAAGAAAGAAAGAAAGAAAGAAAGAAAGAAAGAAAGAAAGAAAGAAAGAAAGAAAGAAAGAAAGAAAGAAAGAAGAAAGAAAAGAAATCGAAGTAACTGAATTTATTTTTGTTTTGTTTTTGGGTCACACCCAGCAGCGCTCAGGGGTTACTCCTGGCTCCACACTCAGAAATCCTCCTGGCAGGCTTGGAGGACCATATGGGATGCTGGGATTCGAACCACCAACCTTCTGAATGCAAGGCAAAGGCCTTACCTCCATGCTATCTCTTCGGCCCTAACTCTAAAATTCTTTTCTTTTCTTTTCTTTTCTTTTCTTTTCTTTTTTTTTTTTTATGGACACACCCGTTTGATGCTTAGGGGTTACTCCTGGCTAAGCGCTCAGAAATTGCCCCTGGCTTGGGGGAACCATATGGGATGCCGGGGGATCGAACCGCGGTCCTTCCTTGGCTAGCGCTTGCAAGGCAGGCACCTTACCACCTCACTGACCCCTCTAAAATTCTTTTTTTTTGTTTGTTTGTTTTTTGTTTTTGGGCCACACCCGGCGTTGCTCAGGGGTTACTCCTGGCTGTCTGCTCAGAAATAGCTCCTGGCAGGCACAGGGGACCATGTGGGACCCCAGGATTTGAACCAACCACCTTTGGTCCTGGATCGGCTGCTTGCAAGGCAAACGCCGCTGTGCTATCTCTCCGGGCCCCCCTCTAAAATTCTTAACTTACTAAAAGTACAGTAAGATTTTGCAAATATAATACATATTTCATAATATATATGGAAGAGGAATTTAAGGGATGAAATAATTTCCCTGCATTAATAATGACAGATAAAGAAGACATGGAATTGGCTTTTGAAATAGTCATAGAAGGTTGTTCATTTGTAATTTGTTCTGAGTGTTGTAGAGGTAAATGAGGACTAGTTGACTTTCTCAATTGCAACGAATCTTTGTGTTCTGCACTTTATCTCTCTAACCTAGCAATGATTTTTGGTTGACCAGCTGAGGCTTAAAGCACTAGGAAACACTTCACCTATCAAGAAGTTAATGAGAGTGATTAAAGCTCCAGAGTCGGACTATTAGTGGGATGAAGCATTAAATATAAAGAATTTATTTATAACATCTCTATGGTTAATATTTTTGACAGAAGGTGTCAGCTCCAAGGAAAGAAGCATGAATGAATAATGGAAAGAGAAAGATGAGTATTTTATATGTAAATGGAATTATATAAGGTTATAATAATTCAATAGCACTTACCCCCCTAAAACCTCATTCTTAAATGTTATCCAAGATATTACGAGTCCCTATTAAGAAAAGTAACGTTATACTTTTAATTATCAATGATAATCACCAAGATGACATTGTTCTATTAATTATATTTCTAGTTCAGTTGTGGTGAGTCTTGGGTGATTTGTCAAAAGTTCTGAAATAAAGTCTCATTACATATAATCACAAATAATTTCACCATCTTTTATTTCACCATGTTTTTAGTTTAAATGGACAAAATACTGGCAAACTTATGTATGAACTTTATGCTTTAAATTATATTTTAAGCATAAATTATTTTGTTTTGTTTGGGAGCCACACCTGGAGGTGCCCAGGGGTTATTCCTGTTTCTGCACTCAGAAATCATTTCTGGCAAGCTTGGGGGACTATATAAGATGCCAAAGATAAACCTGGGTTGGCCACATGCAAGGCAAATGCACTAACCACTGTGCTATCTAGCTGGCCTATTTTAAGCATAAATTTTAATTTTTAAAAAAGGCATACACTTCATGAAATTTCTAAAAGTAGAATAGAATGACACATATAAAACGTTCATAACCTTTGCAGATATATTTTTCTAAATGCAGTGAGAGTGGCATTACCTATCCTAAATGAGAATACCAAACGATTTGACATGAACTATTAACTTCTAGAAAGGAATAGAGTTACTTCACGGTTAATTGAAAACATCAACTTATACTAATTTGACCTTTACTAAAACAATTCCTCTGGCATTTTAAAATTTAATAGTTCAGTGTCCAAATACATGAACTCTGGTATCTGTTATATTCTCACCATACTTAGTGAACTGAAGTTCTACGACTCTGAAGAGTTATGTGAAGACACATAAGCCAAGAATTTTATTTTCTCAATGGAGGTTAGAGGTTTTGGGAACTTACATCCAAATGCAGAGGGAAACTGTTGCTATTTAAAACTATCATCAAATATCAGTTATAAGAAAATCTTTCCAAGTTTAATGTTACACAGCATCTGGATCATTATTTTGTCTTTTTGTTTGTTTTTGTAATTGATGCTAGGATCAAATTTAGGGTACTGTGCATAAAAAGAACATACTCAACCACTGACATATAATCCTTAGCTCTGGATCATTTGAGACCACACCAGGCAAATTTTCTTCTCAAATCACTTTAAACTTTAAAAATGTGGACTAAAACAAATATCCTAGACTCATAACAAGCACAGAATGAGTAATATTGTGGGAGGAGAACAGAGTAACAGACATCCTGGTCCTGTCTCTCCTTAGACCCCAGATTATTTGAGGCAGAAAATAGTAAGAAAAAAAAGCAACAGAGATAATTCAGGTAGCTACTTGGGGGTTGAGGCATAGAGAAATAGTGAGTACAAATTCTTTGTTAACATTATATTCAATTAGTGTATTATCTCCAAGAAAAAAAAACCTGAACATGAGTCCAATTGGAGAGGAATGAAAAACTTCTCTCAGTGATGAAGATCTATCTGTAGATGACAAGATGCACAAAAACATCAATATAAAAAAAGTGAAACAGGAACTATGAACAACAAATATTCACCAGCTGAACACAGTTTTTTTTTAAATCTTGTTTAAAAATTTAAATTCTTGTGATAGAGCAATATTACAATGGCTAAGGTTGCATGGCTGACCCAGGTTCAATTCTCAGTGCCCCATTTGGTCCCCCATGTCCATCAGGAGAGTTCCCTAAGCACAGAGACAAGTAACATTGACTACCACCAAGTGTGGCCCAAAAATCAAGATAGAAATTTCAACTCTTCTGTTGTTAAGATAAAATAAATCCCCCCCCCACAAAAAAAAAAGATTGGGGCCGAAGAGATAGCATGGAGGTAAGGCGTTTGCCTTTCATGCAGAAGGTCATTGGTTCGAATCCCGGCATCCCATATGGTCCCCCGTGCCTTCCAGGAGCAATTTCTGAGCATGGAGCCAGGAGTAACCCCTGAGCACTGCCGAGTGTGACCCCAAAACCACACACACACAAAAAAAAAGATAAAATAAATCTATAAGGAGTATTTCTCAAATTACATTGTCTTTTACATAAATGTTTTTGGTACTTTACATATATTATTATACTCAGGCTTCTAATAATTGCAAACAAACAACACCCTATTGTGATGATTTCTAAGAGGTTCCCTATTCAATCCATATGGCACCAAGTTTATCAGTTTTTATTTATTTCTTCAATAAACTACATAGAGTTGAAGTGTAAAAATGGGTATTTTGAACATTATCTGAACCCTTTACTTCCCAACACCCTGAAAACTTTTTCTTATCCTTTACAATTCTTTTTAGAACTCTTAGACCTCTTTCATCAACCCTTTACTGATAAAAATTTTTAGAATTTTATATAATTCTAATCCCATGATATGTGCATTTTAAAACTTGGCATCCTTGAAAGCATTGCTATTTTGAAATTTATTTTTATAGTGTTTATTAGAAGTTCATTCCTTTTTACTAGTAAGTAAAAAGAAAAACTTTTTTCCATTGTGTTGATGGACAGCAATTTTGTGTGTGTGATTTGGGGGTTACACCTGGATGGGTTCATAAGGAATTACTCCTAAAAGATCTTGGACCTTATGCTGTGTGGGGAATTGAACCCTGCTCAGCCACATGCAAATCAAAAGCCCTACTTGCTGTACTAGTTCTTAAGCTCAGAAAACAATCTTTTTAACTATTCACTTCTAAGTGTACATCTGGATTGTTTCTAGGTTTAGGTTATGATAATTTAAATTACTGTAAGCATGCAGGGGGAGGTTTGTATGGAACTAAAATTTGATTTCTCTTGGGAAAATACCTAGTTCTGCAATGCCTGGCTTATGTGTTTACCTGTTTTCCAAAATTGTTGTGCCATTTTAAATGTTAAGAGTTCCAGTTCCAAGACTGGAAAGATGGCTTCAGGGGTACAACACATGTCTGGCATGTGTGAGAATTTTAGTTTGATTCCTGGCACATAGGGTCCAAATGCTGGCTGGTTCAATATGACATTTATTCATCTGAAGAATCTTGTTCTGGGGCCGGGAAGGTGGCGCTAGAGGTAAGGTGTCTGCCTTGCGAGCGCTAGCATAGGACAGACAGTGGTTCGATCCCCCGGCGTCCCATATGGTCCCCCCAAGCCAGGGGCGATTTCTGAGCGCATAGCCAGGAGTAACCCCTGAGCATCAAACGGGTGTGGCCCAAAAACCAAAAAAAAAAAAAAAAAAAAAGAATCTTGTTCCTCCACATCTGCCCTGTGTTTGATATGGCCTATCTTTTTAAAACCATAGTCACTTAATTAATCGACTTTGTTTGCTTTGTTTTGGGATCACCCCTGCCAGTGTTCAGGGGCTACTCATAGCTTTGTGTTTATATGCTGCTGGTGACGGTCAGGCGACCATGCAGTGCTAGGTATTGAACCTAAATCTACTGACAAACCTTATCTTTCACCCTTTGAGCTAGCTTTCTGATCCTAAAATTTTAGTTACTCTGCAGTACTTTGTAGTAGTACTAAAAGCAATCCCTCCCCTAAATTAAGAGCTGACTTCACTATCAGAAAACCTGTGGCGTGGGTGATAGGAGAGATAGCACAGCAGGAATAGTTACATTTGTCTCTTCAGACAAAATATAGGATGGTTTAAGTGACATTTATTTCTCACAGTTCTTGGGGCTGGAGAGCCTAAGACAAATGTATTGACAGATTATCTTCTTGGTGAGGTCTCTCCCTGGTAGGTAGATAGCTGCTTCCTCTCCAAATCTTCACATTTTGGGGAGTAGGTTTGAGAAGAGAAAATTCTGATTCTTTTTCTCTGTTATAATTCCATCACAGGTCTCTACCCTCATAATCAAAATACTTTCTAAAGACCCCTTTAGAATTTCAAAATATGAATTTAAGGGAAGCACAATATAATCCATTGTGATTGTCATAACAATGCAAACAAGTATTTGTTTCACTTAAAAGCAGTTAATGGTAGGAAACGTGAGAATAGTGGAAAACCAAATATTTACCTAGATAAAAATAATTAAATTAAAGATAGCATGGAGGTAGGGCATTTGCCTTGCATGCAGAAGGATGGTGGTTGCATCCCATATAGACCCCCAAGCCTGCCAGGAGCAATTTCTGAGCATAGAGCAGGAGTAACCTCTGAGCGCTGCTGAGTGTGACCCCCCACCAAAAAAAAAAATTAAATATAAGAAATGAAAGTGAATAATGTCAGATATTGGTGACTCAAGATTTAATCGTATAAGGGTGATTTTTTTCATGAAAATTTCTGTTCTCTGCTTACTGTTGCTTATACAAATTCATAATGTGGCATGTCAGAAGTTAGCTTTTTATTTTTATATCTTAGTTATTTAATTAAAAATTTTATTGAGTTTTACTTATACAATGATCCAACACACATCCCTTTATTAGTGTGTCCTTCTCACCACCAGATGCCCAAGAGGACTGGTCACTGAAAGGAATCTTGTCATAAATTGCCGGGAGAGATGAGACTATTATGACAATAATAGTTGGAGATAATTATTCAGGACAGGAACTGGTGTTGAAAGGAGGTAAAGAGTGCTCTCTTTGAAAAAAAAAAAAGAGTGCTCTTTTCGACAGTACATATACTAAATTGGAACAATACAGAGAAGATTAGTATGGTCCCTATGCAAGGATGACACGCAAATTCGTGAAGCATTCCATATATTTTTGTTTGTTTGTTTGTTTTTGGGCCACACTCATTTGACACTCAGGGGTTACTCCTGGCTAAGCGCTCAGAAATCGCCCCTGGCTTGGGGGGACCATATGGGACGCCGGGGGAATCGAACCGTGGTCCGTCCTACGGTAGCGCTTGCAAGGCAGACACCTTACCTCTAGCGCCACCTTCCCGGCCCCGCGTTCCATATTTTTTAAGGAAAAAAAAAAGGAGGTAGGGCCCGGAGAGATAGCACAGCAGTGCTTGCCTTGCAAGCAGCCGATCCAGAACCTAAGGTGGTTGGTTCGAATCCCGGTGTCCCATATAGTCCCCCGTGCCTGCCAGGAGCTATTTATGAGCAGACAGCCAAGAGTAACCCCTGAGCATCGCCGGGTGTGACCCAAACCAAAAAAAAAAAAAAAAAAGGAGGTAAAGAGATATGCACGATACCCTTTCAGTAACAGTATTGCGAACCATAGTACCAAAAAGGTAAAAGGGGGAAGAAAGAGAAGAAGAGAGAAGAAAAGTGTCTGTCATAGTTATTTAATTTTAACATTATGGGTTACTTAGCTTAAAATAAAAAAAGAATTAAAATTAAAAAAAAGTATGCTATTGTTCTGAGTAAAGTTGGCCATTCTTTTGATTTAATGTTCTTGTATGAACAGAACTAAATACGTTTTCAGGATAATTAGATTAAGTATATTGAAAAATATTTCTTTTTTATTTCTAGTTTGGGAGACTGTACCCATTGGTATTTAGGGGCCACACCTGGCTCTGTGCTTAGAGGCCATGCTAGAGGAGCATAGAGATGCTGGGATTCAAACCCAGGTCAAAGCTATAGCTGCATGCCAGAAAAACACCTTAATCTTGTACTATCTTTCCAAACTCTGGGAAATATTTAATATTTTTTGTTTGGGGCCCACACGCAGAGGTGCTAAGGGGTTACTCATAGCTCTGCACTCAAAAATCACTCTGGTAACCTCAGGGATCCTAAGTATCAAACTCAGGTCAGCATGGAGCAGGCCTACCCACTGTGCTATTTATCCGGCCCAGAAATATAAAATTTTTAAAAGTAATCATTTAAGTACTAACAGCATAAATGTAACATAGGTTGAAGAATAAGTTTGTCATATTTAGTAAATAAAAAATTATATCCCACGTAGTCTTTGAAACATTCTTTAAAAAGTTTTGTTATGGGGCCGGAGAGAAAGCATGGAGGTAAAGAAATCCTTGCATGCAGAAGGATGGTGGTTCGAATCCCGGCATCCCATATGGTCCCCTGAGCCTGCCAGGAGCGATTTCTGAGCATAGAGCCAGGAGTAACCCCTGAGCACTGCCGGGTGTGACCCAAAAACCAAAAAAAAAAAAAAAAAGTCTTGTTATTTTTCTAAACTGCAAGTTTAACTTAGTGTTGTATTTCATTTAGCAACTTTACCAAGAAATATTAAGAGTAATGAAAATCACTATACTAGACCATAATGAAGGTGATGGATTTTGTAATTTATTCTCTCTAAATTCTGGTGACTCAGAAGATCACTGAAGGTAGTAGTGTGTTGTCATATACCTGTAAAATCACTTTAGTTTTTTCTTTCACCTTTTCTGAGTTAATTAACACAGATTTCCTTAACTACATTAACCCTGATCCTCAGATGATTTATGTTAAACTCTGGCTAATACAATTGGCAGGGAAAACATTATAGATATAGAAACTTGGCTGGTCCAGTAAGATTCAAGAAGCTACTTAACACCCCCTGGCTGAAATGCATTTCTTCGTGTGACTCCATCTGGTTTCTTGTATGAGACTGCAAGCTGAGACCCCACAGTAGCATTGTGGTAAAATTTTTTCTTTGTTCTTATCATAAACAGTCTCAACAAGTATATTTATTATAGGAAATGGTCAAGTTTTAATAATTGAAAATAAATATTTGCCCCTGAGAAGATAGGAGCTAATTTTTAAGGGCTAAAAAAAAAAATAAGAGCAATCAGAAATGGAATAAGTGTATATTTCTGGTTTCTTTGTCTTCATTCAAAATGTTCAGTGGGAACATTTATGGGAAGTCTGAATAAAAGCAACTTAATTCTGTGATCTGTATGTATGTCTATGTTGAGGGGTATTGAGTGAGACAACCCCCCCCCCCCCACACACACAGTGTGTGTCTATTTCTGAGTCCATATGCAACAGCAACCCCTGCAGTGCTTGAGAGAACATATCTGGTGTTGGGAGATTTAAACCATGTTTGACTGCATGCAAGAAAAACAACTTAATTTCCAGACCCCACTCGTTTATATTTATTATCCAATTGTGATGCTTAAACAAGATTCTTCTGTAAATGTAAATAAAAATTCAAAATTATTATTACTATGGAAAATGTTAGACATATGCAAAAGTAGAGGGAAGTTTCATATCTACCATCCTAACAGACCATTAACTCACAGTTTATGATTTTGTCTCAATTTCCCAGTTATTGTGAAGTAAATCATAGACATCATTGAATTTTATCCCAAGTATGTTAGGACTCACTCTTTAAACCACAATACCCCAATCATACATATTTCCAAATCAGAAGTAATTTTAAATTAAATTTTAGAGCAAATTAAATAAAATATGCTAATGAGACTAAATGCTCTTTCCATATTTTGGCCAACACAAATCATTCACATTAAGAAAACAATGTGAACAAGCTTAAATGCCAATCTAGTACTATTGCAGAAGATGTAAATTTAAACACTTTGATTGGGTACTAAAATAGGTTGTTATTTTTCAGAAAATGGTTACTATTGTTCCTTCATTCATTGATCCAGCAGTTATTTATTTGCTGTTTCTTTAAGTGCAAGATACAAAGATAGATAAAATATGACTTTTTTTTAAGCCTAAGGAATAAGCAGGCACAAAGATAGAAAAAACATAGCTTTTCCCCTTAAAGCCTAAGGAATAATCTTAGTACATGAGATTCAAAGCAGAAGAAATTAGCCAAAAGTTAAGGTAAAAGGCAGAACTAACAATTGTTCTAATTGCAATACACATGCTGAGGAAATATGCACTGAAAAGAACACACGTAAAGTATGTGTGTTTTTCTGAAGTAACGGGGATGACTTTGGAGCAAAATAGTCAACATGAGCAAAAGGCATAAAGAAAACAAACTCTCAATAACAATAACAAAACAACAAAAAGCCTTGCCACACCCACCCCCTCTTTTATTCTTTTCTTTTACATTTACTTTTTTTTTCTTCTTTTAAATTTATATTTATAGCTTCTAGACAGGGGCTCCCACTTTCTTTTTTTTGTTGTTGTTGTTTTGGGTTTTTTTGCTTTTTTGGTTTTTGGTTTTTAACAGAACCATAGAACATGAATCATCTTGTTCTGCATCATATGTCTATGTCTTCCTACAAATTGAGAAAAAAAAAAGTGGATGGTACCAGGAGCAAAGCAGTCTCATGAGCATTGAGTGGAAGTAAAAAAATGATTAAACATAAATACCCAACCCAAAGTCAAGAACAACGGAATCAAAAAACCCAAACTACAACAAGCTATACACAAAAGGAACCTGTTACACTAGCAGTCCAGGGAGCTAAGAGTGGAAGTATGAGATGCATGCTGGGAACTATGGCAGCGGAAGATCAAAACTGATGGTGGAAATTGCCCAAATTCACTATCACCATGTACTATGAAAGACTTGTAATTTAATAAAAAATAAAATAAAATAAAATAAATTTTAAAAAAATTAAAAAATGAAAAGAAACTCTCTTCTAAGTTATTTATTCTTTAAGAGCAAAAAGTAGGCCTTCCATATGCTTGCAAATATTTTTTCCTAGCCCATGACTCTTGACACAATGGCAGATACAGACTATTCAAGGAGCACTTATAGCTGAATGGGTATAAAATTAACATTTTACCTGTGTTTATTAATATTGATTAAGACATGAAGATCTTAAGAATCTGTATCCTCAAAAGAAAAGGTCAAACAAGGCAAATATTTTAGAAATATGCTGCTTCCATTATTTTTTGAACATACACGCATTGACCTAATAATAAGCAGACATGGAATTTGCTTCACTGACCCTTTGTTTTAAACAAAAGCTTGGTTGAAACTTTGTTATATTGCAAAATGATTGAAAATTTTAAAATAATTGAAATTTTGTCACTAAAATAAATGTGTGTATGTGTAGCATACATATCAAATCTAAATCTAAACTTAAGTAGCTGTCTGTAATCATTATAAGGGTGATACTATCCTGAGTCAAATTAGTCCTATCTTTTCTAGGGCAGGAGATCTGTATATTTACCACAGGCTAGCATATAGCAAATTTAAATGGAGTCATTTTCCATATCGTTTTGTTTATTTACATAGACCCTATTAGACCCTTTTAAAGACTTTAGTGTGGCTGCTGCAGACAGTTAGTTTACACCAAGTCTTTCTTGGCAAGACTTGAAAGCAAACAGAAAATGGTATAAACAATTGTGTGATTATACACTGCCAAATACTGTGCATCTGGGAAGACAAACAAAACTTATTAAACAGACAACAAATAGCTGAAGTAAATATTAAATATGTTAACTCTACAAAATACAGGGCTGGATCTTGTCAATGTCTTATTAATTCAACACAGCTGGATTAAAATAAAAAGAGTCATTTAGACTTAAAAGGAGGGGATCCCCAAGTTAGAATGTCTGGTTTCTGTTCCTGTCTCCATCACTAATTCACTAAATGACATTGATTATTGCTTTGATTTTTGTTTTAATTTTCCCATCAATGGCAAGAGAATTTCAGGGCTGCTCTTGACAGATGGGAGGGAGGATGGTCACCATATGCCTTCCCCAAGAAGGAACAAAAGAGAACCATTGTTTGCATACCTCCCAGTTCACCCTGCAGTTTCCACAATTTTCTGCCTTTTGGAAATTGAGATGGTCTATGTAAGGACTGGTAAGGGAGCTGATACAGCAAGCTAGGTCACTGCCATGGCCATAGCCAGGTTTGGAACGAGAACACAGAATGGGGACATAATTACTAATGACATAATTGCTAAGTACAATTCTACTTCTAAGTGAACATAGAATAAGAAACAAAAAGTGTGAGAGACCATGACAGCCCTAAAGTCATACAGCACAGTGGTCCCACCACTCAAGTCTGGTGGAGGATGTGGTGTTGGAATGGTGTCAGTGTTATACCATCGTTAGTATTAGTAAATCTATAAAGATGTTAAAAAAACATAAATTTTAGTCATGCATATTTTTGACCATCTTTATTTTCTTTTTTAAAATTTATTTTGAGGGCCAGAGAGATAGCATGGAGGTAAGGCATTTGCATTGCATGCAGGACAGCGGTTCGAATCTCAGCCTGCTAGGAGTGATTTCTGAGCGTAAAGCCAGGAGTAACCCCTGAGCGCTGCCAGGTGTGACCCAAAAACCAAAAAAAATTTTTTTTGAATCACTATGGCCTTCTTTGACTATTCTTAATGATTTACTTGAAAATAAAGACTTATCAATGAATTATTAAATCTTGCTTTATCTGCCCTGGTCCATTTTCTTTGCTGCTGCCCTAAATTTCATACACTTCATATGTTAGAATTTCCACAATTCTCTAGATTAGAAATTGACTTCTCATAAAAAATGATGTAAAGATGATGTGATTACAATCTGGCTTCTCATAAGGATGATGTGAAAATATTTAAAAATTCTCGGTGCCCAGTCTTGCACCTAGAATCTTTGAGGGTGGAATTAAAACATTTGTAGTTTTGAAGTGCTCTAGGTGGCTACAAACTATAGTCATTTTAATAAACATCTAATGATAGTCTAAATAACTGATAATAATTTAAATTATGAGGCTGGAGCTACAGCACAGCGGTAAGGTGTTTGCCTTGCACGCAGCCAACACCGGTTGGAATCCCTGTTCAAATCCTGGCATCCCATATGGTCCCCTGAGCCTGCCAGGAGCTACTTCTGAGGACAGAGCCAGGAGTAACCCCTGAGCACCGCCTGGTGTGACCCAAAACAAAACAAAAAATTTAAATTAGTGGTTTTTTCCATCTTGGAGACTCACTTGAATGATGGGGTATTTTAAACTTTATATTTGCCTAGGTTTTGCAGTGCAGTGCTTCAATGCTTCCTTCTCTAATGCTTTCATATTAATTAAGGCATTCCTATCTCTCCCTCGCTCCTCTCCCCCACTTCTCTCTGCAATAGCATTTGTTTCCATTGCATCCAAAGTGAACTTCTAAAACATAAATCTAATCTTTAATTATTCGAACACAATTTTCACACTTGGCACACTGAAACAAAATGCATGACTGCAATGCATGATTCCACTACCACCATGCAATGTCAGAGAAAGGGGGTGAGTTGGGGAACCTTCCACAGTTAGAGTCATACTATTTAACATCTGAAAATAGACAGCGTTAAGTTACTGTTACTTTATTTTCAGCAGACCCTATACTTTTTATCTGATGTGCCTAGACATTCTCATTTTTGGACTTTTGTGTATACTTTCCCCCTGGTATCCATGGCATCCCAGGTAACCCTCCCAGGAGGTTAATTTTGGAGGGGAGGGAGGGTAAAGTGCTTTGTTTTTTTGTTTTTATTGTTGTTTTTAGCAGGCTCTTGCTTTCTGTATGCTTCTTCCTTTGAAAATATCTTATTTTGGGAGGCAGGAGTGATAGAGCAGCAGTAAGTCGTTTGCCTTGCGCGCGGCTGACCCAGGACGGACCTGGTTTCAAACCACAGCGTCCCATATGATCCTCCAAGCCAGGAGAGACTTCAGAGCCCATGGCCAGGAGTAACGGGTGTGGCCCCCCCAAAAAATAAATAAATAAATAAATAAACCCAAAAAACCCCAAACAACAAAAAAAAATCATCTTATTTTGAAAAAAAAAAGGAAGAGAGAGAGAAAAACAGAGAGAGAGAGAGAGAGAGAGAGAGAGAGAGAGAGAGAGAGAGAGAGAGAGAGAGAGAGAGAGAGAGAGAGAGGCAGAGAGAGAGAGAGAGAGAGAGAGCAGGATAAAAACTGCGGAATTGGTGACAGGAAATAAACACTGGTGAAGGAATGGGTATTGGAACATTGTATGACTGAAACTTAATTGCCAACAACTTTTTAACGGTACCTCATGGGGATTTAATAAAATAATTCTTTTATATTTCCGGGCCCGGAGAGATAGCACAGCGGCGTTTGCCTTGCAAGCAGCCGATCCAGGACCAAAGGTGGTTGGTTCGAATCCCGGTGTCCCATATGGTCCCCCGTGCCTGCCAGGAGCTATTTCTGAGCAGACAGCCAGGAGTAACCCCTGAGCACCGCCAGGTGTGGCCCAAAAACCAAAAAAAAAAAAAAAAAAAAAAAAAAAAAAAAAAAAAAAAAAAATAATTCTTTTATATTTCTAAAATTTATTTTATTTCAACATCGGTTTACAAGGCTGTTCATAATACAGTTGTCTTTTTCTCTCACAGTTACAAAGTTGTTCAGGATTAAGTTTCAATATGATGTACAACAAACACCCTTTACCAATGTATATTTCCCACCACCAGTGATGCCAGTTTCCCTCCCACCCTCTGTTCTGTGGCAGACATTCTCTCTCTCTCTCTCTCTCTCTCTCTCTCTCTCTCTCTCTCTCTCTCTCTCTCTCTCTCTCTCTCTCTCTCTCTCTCAGACACTGAGGTGTTTTTTTTTGGGGGGGGGCACACCCGGCGGTGCTCAGGGGTTACTCCTGGCTGCCTGCTCAGAAATAGCTCCTGGCAGGGGGACCATATGGGACACCGGGATTTGAACCAACCACCTTTGGTCCTGGATCGGCTGTTTGCAAGGCAAACGCCGCTGTGCTATCTCTCCGGGAACACTGAGGTTTTTAATAAATAAAATAATTTTAATATCTTTTTCAAGTAATGCTACCCTGTGTTTTGTCCTCTAACATATATTTATTTAATTTTTAATTTTATTTTAGGCACCATGGCTTACAAACTATTATTATTAGGGTTTCATAAATAAAATATTTCAGTATCACATTTATTTATATTTGTGTTCATAGCTTTTACCACTAGCAGAAACCATTTTTTTTTGCTAGCTTGTCTATTTGGTGCACATTTCTCCCTATGAAATGTAATTAATATCTACAATGGCTAAGAATTTTTTTATTTCTGGAACAGTGCCTAGAACATAGCAGGGACTCATAGATGAATAAATGAATGAGCAAATGCATATACCACATCTTCAAACAGATTAGTTACAAAGCTATCAGAAAGAAGACACTTATATCAGCCAGGTTTCTCAAATAAAGCAATACACATATACATTTTTGCTTTAATTAACTTAAACTTGAAATCTAAGATTCCTTATATCGTATTAGCCTACAATTATATTGGGTCACATGAAACATTAATAATTTTTTTTCTTTTTTTAGTAAAAGTAATCACTTCAAATTGTCAAATATAGCAAATAAAAATACAACAGTCAAGATAAAATTGAATTTCAAATAAACAACAAATCATTGTTTTGCTATCAGCAAATCATTACTTGCTTTTCTGAAATTTAAATTTGATGGGTGCCCTGTATTTCACTGGACAATCTTAATCCAAATGTAATAACATTTATTTTGATACAGGAGTAAGAATGGAGTAAGATAAGTTGAGTTTGGAAATTAACTCAACCAAGGTTAATTGAACTTGGGGAAATTAATTCATTTGGTCAGGGTCTGGATTTTCCCTTCCTAAAATAGGCATACTAATGACCTAATTAGGGGATAACTAGGACAGGGAACATAGGGGATGAAAAAATTTTCTCTTAGAGTAAAATAATTGGAGAGGATGGGCCTGGGACATGAACATGAGCAGCCAAGTGCCAGATTTCTTTATCTTCTGTCTGACTCTGTTTTGGCATGGTCTTGGCCATAGGAGACATTTGCATGCAGATTTTTTTTTTTTTTGGTTTTTGGGCCACACCCGTTTGACGCTCAGGGATTACTCCTGGCTATGCACTCAGAAATCGCCCCTGGCTTGGGGGGACCATATGGGACGCCGGGGGATCGAACCGTGGTCCGTCCTACGCTAGCGCTTGCAAGGTAGACACCTTACCTCTAGCGCCACCTTCCCGGCCCCTGCATGCAGATTTAATGAGAGTAAAGAAGTGTTTACTCACCTCCCCAGTAAGAAAGGCATTAAAAGGTATGAAAACAATAGGACAGTAGGGAAGTCACTTGCTTTGCATGCAGAAGACCCTAGTTCAATCCCTGATATATGTTCCCTGAACCCCATTTGGAAGTTACTCACGGCATAGAGCCAGGGACTGCTGTATCTAATGAATCACTAAAGGCTTAAGCACTGCCAGATGTGCCCCAACGCCCAAAAGAAAAAAGGGAAGGACAATCACTCCCTCCCCTGGTTTTCTATTATTTTTTAGGGAGCTCAAGGGGTTGGCCATAACGATTTGTTCCTCAAAAATCTGGAAATTGAGCTCCTATATGATCCAGCTGTACTAGTCCTAGGGATATACCCTAGGAACACAAAAACACAACACAAAAATGCCTTCTACACACCTGTATTCATTACAGTGCTATTTTACAATAGCCAGAATATGGAAACAACCCAGATGCCCTTCAACAGATGAGTGGCTAAAGAAACTGTGGTACATATACACAGTGGAATACTCTGTACCGTCAGGAAAATTGAAGTGATGAAATTTGCATATACATGGATAGACATGGAAACTATTATGCTGAGTGAAATAAGTCAGAGGGAGAGAGACTCAGAATAGTCTCACTCATCTGTGGGATTTAAGAAAAATAAAAGACAATATTGTAATAATACCCAGAGACAATAGAGATGAAGGCTGGAAGGACCATCCCACAATATGAAGCTTACCACAAAGAGTGGTGAATACAGTCAGAGAAATAACTACACTAACAACTATTATGACAATAGTAGTGAATGAGAGAAATAGAATGCCTGTCTTGAATACAGGCAGGGGGTGAGGGGAGAGAGACGGGGGGGAGGGGGGGGGTGAGGGGGGGAGGGCATTGGTGGTGGAAAGGCTGCACTGGTGAAGGAGGGTATTCTTTTTATAACTGAAACCCAAGTACAAACATTTTTGTAATTATGGTGTTTAAATAAATATTTATAAATAATAATAAAGAATTTATTCAATAAATACTTAAAATGTTTACAGGAAAAAAAAAGAGTAAACCCCATCTTTGTTTTGGTTTTTGGGTCACACTTAAAAAATACTCGGGTCTTACTCCTGGATCTGTGCTCTGGCTCACTACTGGTTTTTCTCTGGGGACCGTATGGGATGATATAAGCACAGGTCAGGTGCATGCAAGGAAAGTGCTCTACTGAAGTACTATTGTTCCTCTCCTTTTTTCAAGTTAATGTGCCATTAATTACAGTGCTATAAATGCGTGTTTCATGTATAAGTCATTCCAACACCACACTAACACTAGAGTGTCCATTTCCCTCCACTAATGGTCCTCCCATCTCTATTGCCCCCCTTTCTCCAAATAACCTCAGTTGTGTAAATCAGGGGTCTGATTCAAACATCACCTTTCTTTCTTTCTTTCTTTTTTTTTTGTTTTTGTTTTGGGGTCACATCCGGCAACGCTCAGGGGTTACTCCTGGCTCAATGCTCAGAAATCGCTCCTGGCAGGCTCAGGGGACTATATGGGATGCCGGGATTCGAACCATTGACCTTCTACATGTAAGCCAAATGCCTTGCCTCCATGCTATCTCTTTGGCCCCCAAACATCACCTTTCTTAATAGAGTTATTAAAGTGTTTAAAATTAAATTAACAAATTGATAAATAACCATAAATATAGAGATTGTATGGCAATCAACAGAAGAACTAGACATTAAGAATCTTTTTTATGATAAAACTGAAAGAACTTGGGTGAATAAACTGATTTCATTAAGAGCTGCCTTTTAATTTACTCAAATTTACATGATTATGTTGATAAAGAATTAATAAAAGATGGTGCTATTGTAGCACAAAGGTGAGGCCCAAATTTTACTTTTAGGCAAAAGTTACTAGTAGTCTTAATATTATTCAATGAGCTTTCAGAAGATTGACATAGCTATTTAATCTGTTAAAAGTTGTTTTTTGTGGGGCCGGAGAGATAGCATGGAGGTAAGGCGTTTGCCTTTCATGCAGGAGGTCATCGGTTCGAATCCCGGCGTCCCATATGGTCCCCTGTGCCTGCCAGGAGCAATTTCTGAGCCTGGAGCCAGGAATAACCCCTGAGCACTGCCGGGTGTGACCCAAAAACCAAAAAAAAAAAAAAAAGTTGTTTTTTGTGTATGTTACATGTGTTTCAAAAGACTTAGTAGCTATTTGACCAAATTCAACTTGCTAAGCAAAAAAGAATAAAGGAAGATAAAAAGTCAAAAACTTTGAGGTCATATCTTTGATGAGTTAAGTAATGGATAAAGTATCCAAGAGCTTGAACGCTATGATCTTATGTAAATACCTCAATACTATGTGTGGAGAAAAACATTCAATCATCTCTCACACCCAATTTTCCTGGCTTCCCATCTTCCCATTGTTCCCTGATTTACACCTCTTTACTGAGGGCTTTTGTGTGTGTGTGTGTGTGTGTGTGTGTGTGTGTGTGTGTGTGTGTGCGTGTGTGTGTGTGGTTTTTGGGTCACACCCAGCAGTGCTCAGGGAAAACTCCTGGCTCCATGCTCAGAAATTGCTCCTGGCAGGCATGGGGGACCATATGGGATGCCCGGATTTGAACTGGTGACCTTCTGCATGAAAGGCAAACACCTTACCTCCATGCTATCTCTCTGGCCCTGGACTTGTTATTTAAGACTAGGCAACCTATCGTTTTTTATTTTTCTTCAATTTTCATCTGTATTACATTTCCCTTTCACATATGTAATATTATCTCCTATGGTGCACTTACCCACTGCTAAATTTAAAGAAGATTCCCATCTGCCAGGGATAGGTAGGTATTAAAAGGTTCCCATCTGCCAGGGATATGTGTTTATTATTAATATGGGGCCGGAGTGATAGCACAGCAGTAGGGCATTTGCCTTGCATGCAGCTGACCTAGGACGAACCCAGATTCAATCCCAGCATCCCATTTGGCCCCTCAAGCCTGCCAGGAGCACTTTCTGAGCATAGAGCCAGGAGTAACCCTTGAGTGCCACCAGGTGTGGCAAATTTTTTTTTACTTTATTTAAAGAATATGTATCAAATAGTTAACATCATTAATCATAATATGTTTATTTATAAATAGGTAGGGGTAACATTATTAAAATAGAAAAATAAAGAGAAAAGAGTACAGCAACAAGAAGATTTGTAAAAAAAATTATTGTAACTTGTAATGTGGTCGTTAAGTCATTTTCAGGTGGATTAGTAAGTTCTTGTTGCTAGTTGAGCAGTCTGGTACTTCGTTTCTTTCTGAACATTATATGGCTTCAGATGCACATTGGCATCTAAATTGGTGTGTGTTCCTTTGGGGTGACAGCATTAAACAGATATGAAGTTATACTGTTCAGGAATTCCAAGCTCTATTGCTTTTACTGTGAATTTTGTAGGATATGGTTTTGCTGCCAGGTCTTCTGGAAGTATGAAATGGATATGGAGAGTACCCACACTCACTCTAAAACAATTTCTATTTAGGGGCCAGAGCAATAGCACAGCAGTATGGTGTTTGCCTTGCACGCGGCCAACACAGGATGGAACCTGGTTCGAATCCCAGCATCCCGTATGGTCCCCCGAGCCTGCCAGGTGTGACTTCTGAGTGCAGAGCCAGGAGTAACTCCTGAGAACCACTAGGTGTGACCCCAAAACCAAATGAATAAATAAATAAATTCCTTTTTTTTTTAGACTAAATACTGGCATACATGGAGTTTTGATCAGATTGATATCTCTGCAGTGAGCCATAGATAAATGGTGAAGCAGGACCAATGGTGAAAAGGTGATTCAGGGTGATGGGAACAGCTGACTAGGCTTTGGCAGGGTAGGGACTTGGCCCACCCTCTCCTCCCAAGATGGGTAACTTTCAACTGTGTGGCTTGTGCATTCATAATTTTTCATGGTTTGGTTTACATTTCTTTGGAGAACAGGGTGAGTCTAGGGAGCTGGCTTAGTACAGGCATAGTGACTGTGTTTGTCTATTTTGATTTTTAAAATTGCAATTAAGGTCACATAGTTACAACTGTGTCAATATTTATGGCTTTATATATGAGGTTACTGCACCTTCACCAAACCAAAATGCCCCCAAGACCTTCTACCTCTGTTAGTGTGTCACTTCTAGATTCTTTCTTCCTCCCTCCCCTGCTTATAGTCTCAATTTTATAATCCAAGGTTCATAGTCATTTCATAAATATATTTCCTTGTTTTATGTCTATGTCTATTACAGATGAATGAGATCATGCTATAAATTTCCTTGTCCCTCTGTTTTATTTCACTTAATGTGTCATCCCTTCCAGTTCCTTTTTTAGTTATGTACAATGGCAAGATTTTATCTATTATCAAATTAATGTGTCTTATTTTGTACAGATTCACTAGAGAGAAGAAGAGTAAATCTTCCTGACCCACATGTTAGCTGAATACAAATAACTAACATAGGTTGGGAGTGGTCATTGAAGTAAACTCTTCTTTCTCATTCAAGGAGTTTTCTCTTAGCCTTTCTTAACTTGATATTACCCTACTTGCAAAGAAACTGGCCTCCTTTAGAGAAATAAAGGTGGGGAACAGTATGAGTCTCCAAATTAGGAATTTCTGTAAGCCTGTCCCTCCCCTACAGAAATTTTGAGCAGACACCCTGCTCTCATAGATGTTTTGAGGGCAGTTAAGTGTGGAGGCCATGAAGGTTGTGACCAAAACCAAACAAAACAGTTATCCAAGGTATGTTATTAATTTGTCCACAATACACTTTATGATGGGCTTCAGCCTGGAATGAGTGCAGTCAGACAAGAAAAGTACTTTTATTGAAAAATCTATCTTCTTACCTTAAAATCAATGTCAAAAATTTCTGTGAGTGCTAAAATGTTAAGTAAAATTCTTTAAACAAACAACGATAAACAAGGAATGTAAGGGGCCAGAGCAATAGCACAGCAGTAAGACATTTGCCTTGCACGCAGCCAACACAGGACGAACCACAGTTCTAATCCTGGCATCCCATATGGTCCCCCAAGCCTGCCAGGAGTAACCCCTGAGCGCTGCAGGGTGTGACCCAAAAACCAAAAAAAAAAATTAATGTGAATACATACTGTAGTTTTCAAGTCAACCACATTTTCCTCATGAATTCTTACTGACTTTCCATGACCACTTTTCTTTCATAATACTTAAAGTTTTCTTCAGAAAAATAGCTCTTTTCTGGGGGCCAGAGTAGTGGCGCAGCCACCAAGGCAAAGGGTATTTACCTTGCATGCGGCTGGTCAAGGTCGATCCCCTGGCGTCTCATATAGTCCCCTAAGCCAGGAGCAATTTCTGACCCCAGAGCCAGGAGTGACAACTGAGTGTCACTGGGTGTGTCCCCCCCAAAAAAAAGATGGATAGAGAAGTTCTGTACACAGACTTCTGCAATCAAAGCAAAATCTTAAAAATTTTAGATTAGTAAGAGAGATTCACTTAAAATCTTGGCAAATATGAAGTGAAATGAAAGTCCCAGGAAGATTGGAGAAAAAGGCATGCCCCATGCAAAAAAAAAAAAAAACCCACCATGAAGTAGTAACATAAAAGTGATCATGGTCTCTTTGTTGGTTCCAGTTTGCTCAATACTTTAAAGAATGAAAATATTGAGTAATGAAGATGCTCAGACTCAGTTTATAGAAAAGTAGAAGAGAAAAACAGGAGTAGAAGGGGAAAGAGATGGCTGTAAGCTACCTGGCTTAGCTCTATCCAGCCCTAGTCTTAAGAAATTGTGACATAGTGGCACTGGGGCCTTTTTTTTATTTTTATTTTTATTTTTTTTGGTTTTTGGGCCACACCCGTTAATGCTCAGGGGTTACTCCTGGCTATGCGCTCAGAAGTTGCTCCTGGCTTGGGGGACCAAATGGGACACCGGGGGATCGAACCGCGGTCCGTCCAAGGCTAGCGCAGGCAAGGCAGGCACCTTACCTTTAGCACCACCGCCCGGCCCCATGGGGCCCTGTTTTAACTCAAGATTTTCATTTTGCCTTTCAGATCAGGAGTCCCTGTGAAGCATACAGCTACAAAACGGCCACACATTTCCTTTTCTCTTTCTCTTTTTTAAAATTTTTTAAGTTGTTCATAACATAGTCATTTTAGGCTTTAAAGGTTCAAATATCGGGGCCGGAGCAATAGCACAACCGTAGGGTGTTTGCCTTGCATGCAGTTGCTCCAGGATGGATGGTAGTTCGAATCCCAGCATCCCGTGCCTGCCAAGAGCTATTTGTTTGTTTGTTTGTTTGTTTTGAGCCATACCTGGTGACGCTCAGGGGTTACTCCTGACTATGCACTCAGAAATCGCTCCTGGCTTGGGGGACCATATGGGACACCAGGGGATTGAACCGCGGCCTGTCCTAGGCTAGCACCAGCAAGGTAGACACTTTACCACTCTGTGCCACTGTGCCGGCCTCTGCCAGGAGCAATTTCTGAGCACAGAGCCAGGAGTAACCCCTGAGCGCCACCAGGTGTCCCAAAAACAAAAACAAAACAAAAAATTTTAAAAAAAAGTCAACATTATCATATGACCTGACTCAGGCCTCAGAAGAACAGGCATTGTCCATTCACCTCTGAACCAGGGATGCCATCTACGAAACAACTAGGGTTGTCTATAACATCATTTGGAAGCAACCCTCTACCAGAGAAGACCCTACCGCTGCTGTGGCATTGACCTACTCAAAACAGACTTCCCTTAACATCCAGGAGACTTAACAACAACGGCCTGCTTTCAGGACCAGGGTTCTCTGCATTGCCCTCTAATTGTAAGGTGAAACTAGAGGACGCTCCACATCATCCTGACTTTAATGTACAATATCCAGATTCCAGAATCTTTAATACAGAACCTGTATTAACCTGACATCAACAACTGTGACTGTGTGAAAAAAAAAAAGTGTTTTGGCACTACAAGGACTTTGCTTGAACAACCTAGTATGCCTGGAGCCTTGAGTTGGCCTTATGCCAGAAAACTTCAGGGGTAAGATATCCTTGTTATTAGGCCAAGGCTTTTCCTTTCCATGTCCCCCATATTTTGCTGGGCCTATGCAAACAACAATTGTCACTCTAACACCATTTTTACTGTACTTCTTGAACTCTTATCCTTAAAAGAGAGAGGAGGAAGAGGGGGAGGTGGAGGAGAAGGAGAAGGAGGAGAAGAAGAGAAGAAGAGGAGGAGGAGGAGAAGAAGAGAAGAAGAAGAGGAGGAGAAGAAGAAGAAGAGAAGAAGAGGAGGAGGAGAAGAGAAGAACAGAAGGAGGAGGAGAATAAGAAGAAGAGGAGAGGAGGAGGAGGAGGAGGAGGAGGAGAAGAAGAAGAAGAAGAAGAAGAAGAAGAAGAAGAAGAAGAAGAAGAAGAAGAAGAAGAAGAAGAAGAAGAAGAAGAAAAGCTTATTAAACTTCTGCTGGGTGTTTAATGAGTTAATTGGTCATTCAATGATTTTCTTTTTTTTTTTTTTTTTTTTTTTTTTTTTTGGTTTTTGGGCCACACCCGTTTGACGCTCAGGGGTTACTCCTGGCTATGTGCTCAGAAATCGCCCCTGGCTTGGGGGGACCATATGGGACGCCGGGGGATCGAACCGCGGTCCTTCCTTGGCTAGCGCTTGCAAGGCAGACACCTTACCTCCAGCGCCACCTACCCGGCCCCCATTCAATGATTTTCAAAAGTATACTTGCTACTGAACCTTTTCTTTCTCTTCCATCTCATTAGTCTTTCTATTTTTTTGAAAGTTTAGTAAGCTCTTTTTTAAAAGATAAAAGAATAAAAATACAATAAAAATGGTGCATGTGGCAGTTGTTTGCATAGGCATAGCAAAATATGGGAAAAATACAAAGGAAACCTTATCCATGAAGTATCCTGGCATAAGATCAACTCCAGGCTTCAGGCATACTAGCTTGTCTAACCCCAAATTCTTTCTCTGTAGTCCCAGTAAAAGCTCTTCAGAATCATGATTGTTGCTGTCAGGTTGCTGTAGTTAGAGATCCTGGTTTCTGTACAGAGCCTTTATCAAAGTCAGGGTGACTTCTGGTTTCATCTCACCATTAGGTGGCAATGCAGAGAACTCTGCCCTGAAAGCACCATATTGTTGTTACCAAGTTGTCCTGAAGATGTCTATGAACCTACTCTGGAGTAAATCGATGCCAGGATAGCAGTAGGGCCTTCCTTGTTAGAAGTCCAATTCCTAGTGCTGGTGTAGGAAACTGCTTTGTTTCCATAGATGGTATCCAAGGTTCATGGGTGAATAGTCAATGTCTGATCTTCTGAAGCCTAAACCAAGTCACTGTTACAAATGTTCAGGGTGTAAGGCCCCACTATAATATAAAATTTATATTTTCTTTTTTATTATCTTTATTTAAACACCGTGATTACAAATATAATTGTAGTTGTATGATTACAGTCATGTAAAGAACACCCCCTTTCACCAGTGCAGGATTCCCACCACCAATTTTCCAGATTTACCTACTCCCTACCCCACCCCCACACCTGTACTCAAGACAGGCTTTCTTTTTCCCTCTTTCATTCACATTGTTATGATAGTTTTCAGTGTAGTTATTTCTCTAACTGCACTTATCACTCTATGTGGTGAGCTTCATGTCATTAGCTGCACCTACATGGGAGGATGGGGGGAAGTAAGGGTTGGGACTAAGGCAGTAAAATATTAGAAATGAGCTTTTTAGGGCAGTATCAAGGTCCCAATACAAGATGAATATTATGAATATATAGAATATATGCACACAATACTATCAATATGAAAACAACAAGAAAATTTTTCCACTGACTGTCCCAACATAAACCAGTGCTAGAACAGCCTGCCCTCCTCCCAGAGCGCATTCCCATTAGTGTAGGGAGAGATAGGGGGAAAGCCTGTTGACCCCTATAGAGTCCACCTAGTCCAGTGCCCAGGGAAAGACTGAAGTCTAGGGGAGAAAAACCCTATACCTGGCATGAGCTGGTCTCCAGAATCAAGGAGGAAACCGGAAGCCAAATGTCTGCCCGCGCTCCTCCCCATGCACCTCCCCCCTGGAGTACAGAGGGAGGGGGGAAGCCTGAGGACCACTAAGAGTCCACCTGAACTCACTTCTGGCCATCTGAGCTGGCACCCAGGGAAGGCCTGAAGTCAGGGGAAAAAGACAAGGACGGCTGGGGGCCTGCCAAGCCTCCCAGCTCTCCCCAGGCTAGGGAGAAAGGCTCTGGTATGGGGCCTCCCCAAACCCCATACCTGGCAAGAGCTAGTTTCCAGAATCAAAGAGGAAACCGGGAGCCAGATGTCTGCCCGCCCTCCTCCCCATTCACCTCCCCCCTGGAGTACGGAGGGAGGGGGGAACTTGAGGACCACTGAGTCCACCTGAACCCACTTCTGGCCATCTGAGCTGACACCCAGGGAAGGCCTGGAGTCAGGGGGAAAAAGACAAGAATGGCTGGGGGCCTGCCAAGCCTCCCAGCACTCCCCAGGCTAGGCAGAAAAGCTCTGATATGGGACCTCCCCAAACCCCATACCTGGCAAGAGCTGGTCTTCAGAATCAAAGAGAAAACCGGGAGCCAGATGTCTGCCCGCCCTCCTCCCCATGTACCTCCCCCCCCTGGAGTACGGAGGGAGGGGGGAACCTGGGGACCACTAAGAGTCCACCTGAACCCACTTTTGGCCATCTGAGCTGGCACCCAGGGAAGGCCTGGAGTCAGGGGAAAAAGACAAGGATGGCTGGGGGCCTGCCAAGCCTCTCAGCACTCCTCAGGCTAGGGATAAGGGCCCCCATAAGCTCAGTTTTTCTGATCTGTTAGTTCAGTGTGAAAATTTCTAATTTCAGTTGACAAAT
This sequence comes from Suncus etruscus, assembly GCF_024139225.1. Lineage (NCBI taxonomy): Eukaryota > Metazoa > Chordata > Mammalia > Eulipotyphla > Soricidae > Suncus > Suncus etruscus. The sequence goes on from NC_064851.1 coordinate 49,205,997, forward strand.
TTTCTTGATGCTTAATTTTGCTCTAGTCAAGTTTATCGATGCGTTTTTTTTTTTTTTGAGCTCCCTGAACATTTTCCATAGTTCTATTCTAAACTTCTTATTTGAGAGGATACCTATTTGTTTCCTACTTTTTAGATTATTAGAGGAGCCATCTTGATTTTTGTAAACATGGGGGTGTACTGCAAAATTACCTCATTGGCAAGGCTGTAGATTGATTCTTAAAATGTGCAGAAATGGAATTCAGGGGTTACAAGATAAGGGCGGTCGCAAAGCGAAGAGAGAGAGAGAGAGAGAGAGAGAGAGAGAGAGAGAGAGAGAGAGAGAGAGAGAGAGAGAGAGAGAGAGAGAGAGACTCAACTCATCCATCCCCATTCCAAGAATATTACAAAGCTTTCAGTCCATAATCTGGTCTCACTTCAGAAGGTTCAGCACCTCAGATTATTTCAGTTCAATTGTGAAGTTTGCAGCCATACATTTCTTCACTTCCTCATATCTCACTGTGAGCATATGAAGACATTCTAACTCTAGTCACCCATCCACCTAGTAACATACAAGAAACACCGCCAGACTGCAATAAGTACAATGGGGAAGAAGCACAGACCCCACCATGCTTAATGAGTAAATATGGTAGTCTTGAATACTCACAGTATAGCCCTGGAGACTCATATATAGTAGTTAATAGTTATATAAACTCTATTCTCTTTGGAGAGGAAATGTTGAGGATGCTTATAGAGCTCAAAGAAACAATGGGATGGACAGCCAGTTAAACATAGGAGAACATGAGATCAGAAATATGTAATCTGGGGCCGGAGAGATAGCATGGAGGTAAGGCGTTTGCCTTTTATTCAGACAGTCATTAGTTCAAATCCCGGCATTCCATATGGTCCCCTGAGCCTGCCAGGAGCGATTTCTGAGTGTGGAGCCAGGAGTAACCCCTCAGCGCTGCTGGGTGTGACCCAAAAACCAAAAATAAAAATAAAAAATAAAAAAAGAAAGAAAGAAATATGTAAATTAAAAAGCAGAAAAATAATTAAAGAGTTCCATAGGTGAAATGAGAAATTCATTGGAAGGTTTCATCAATTGAATAACAGTAGCTGAGTACAAAATCGGCAAGCTCAGAGATGAAATGCAGAAAATCTGACTAAAGCAGAAGATGAAAAAAAAGCCTCAATATAAGTGAACATCAGACAAGATAATTTTTTGATAAATTTAAGAGGAAAAAAAAAAAACAGAATAATTGGTGTCCCAGAGGGCCAGGAAGGCAACCATAACAAAGAAGAAACCTTCAAACGTTAGATTGTGCATGACAACCTGTGCAACATGACTTACAAGGGGTAGTGCTTATTGCTCACTGACTGCTGTTTCACTTCTGTAACCCCATTCTGCTATAAGTGCTTTGCCACAAGAACATAGGTTTCATCAAGAAAGACTCAGCCTGACCAGAAGGTGACAAGGCCCCAGGCAAACTGCTAGTTTCTGGAACATTTTGGGTGCATTCCAGGAAATACCACAAGATTCAGATAGCTTGTGCAAACCAAAGGTAGATCATGGAATACAGGAACTGATAAATCAACCTAACCACACCTTTGGATCTGGAGGTGCCAGATTACCTTTTCTGCTTCTCTAGCCAACCAATTTGAAATCCCCTAAGCCCCAATATAAAGGGCCTGGAAGCCCACTCCACCTTGTGTGATGTGCGGTCCTAGCATGATGGAATAAACTCCTTTGCTTTTGCATAACTGAAATCTCCTTGTGGTCCAGAGATAACACAAAGACATAATTTCTGAAATGTTCTCAAATTTCTGGAGGGTGCATGCACTCACATTCAGGAGGCCTGAAGGGCATTAGCTAATAGAACTTCTGAGATCTAAAACCATCCTGACAAGAAGAACTAAAGAGACTACTTTAAGAGAAGACGAATCCCACAAACATGCCTAACTCCTGCAGAAACATGGCACAAAATTTCATGACAATAATATCTCTCAATGTCTATGGGCTAAAACGCACCAATTAAGAGACACAGAGTGGCACTATGGAAAAGAAAATTGAACCCAACATCCTAGTGCATTTGGAAAGAGTGTGCCTTCAGGAAAGAAGTTTCTATATATATCTATTAAATACACCTTTCAATTATTTCAGTTAATGCCATTATTTCCTTGCTATTTTTTTTCAAAGTGATTTATCCATTGTTGCAAAGGTATGCTAAAATTATCTACAATTTTGTGTTATCTCAGTGTATCCCTTGAGGTCTATTAATGATTAGTTTATATATGTATGTTTAAATCATATAATATATAATGATAACATATTTCTTTATCTAAGTATGGACTATACATCAAATTTATAAAAATAACAATTTATACACGTTTGAATATAGAACACTTATTTTCTATGTGTCTAATTTATATTACAATTGCAATGTTATATTAAAAACAATCATATTTAGTTTTGTTTGAGGTTCACACCCAACAGTGTGTTGGGGCTATTCCCAACTTTGTTCATAAATCATTCCTGACAACACTTAGGGGACCATCTGGTGCTGGGATTAAATTTGAAAGCATGCATTCAGTCCATTAAGCCATCTCTCCAGGCTTGCTTATGTCATTTCATGTGGATTGTTTACCCTGTTTATTATCTCCATTGCTGCATTTTTATTTCTAAGTGCTGCAAATGTTTGTTTTGTATTTATCTTGAGGATTATATTGTTTACTCTATAGCTTATAGAGTCATTTTATTTTTGTGCTGTTGTCAGTATATTGTTATTCAGTTATACTGGTTCTTTCCTTTTATTTTTTTTTTCGTTTATTTTAAGCCACACCCGATGATATTCAGGGGTTACTCTTGGCTATACGCTCAGAAATCGCCCCTGGCTTGGGGCCATATGGGACACCAGGGGATCGAACCGTGATCCGTCCTAGGCTAGCCCGTGCAAAGCAGATATCTTATGCCCTGCGCCACCACTTCAGCCCTTATTTCTATTTTTTTAGTTGTCTCATCACCGTTGTCTTTTTGTGTTGCTAAATCCCTTTGCTCAAGATTCTGTAATATTTTGGTTTTGATATTCATGTATAACTACTTATCATTTCTTATATAGCAGGTCTAGTGGTGTTAAACTTTATTACATTTGTCAAAAAATCTTTTATTTTCTATCATAATTTAATTATTCATTTTTAGAGTAAGGAATTATTGACTGGAAATTTTTGTCCTTTAATAGTGCAAATATTTCATTCTACATTTCTAACTTGACAGCTATGCTGAGATATCTGATAGAGGTGATTCTGTATGTTGACTTTTTTATTTTTTATGGCAGACCTTAATAATTTTTTTGTCACTGACTTTTGGCAATTTAGAAATGATATATAAGGTAATTATGAATTTAAAAAATCTGAGTGTTTTCTAAAAATCTTAGATATTTATTTCATAGGTTACAGAAATTCTTAGCTATTAATTCTGTGGTTTTGTCTTCTGATTCTTTTTCTTTCTCTTCATTTACGTTTAATTTATGAAAGTATTTCTTCTGTGAGATTGAGTTTGTTATATTGTTAGATTGAATTTCATCTTTTGTTTTTCATACAAGATTGGAATTTTAAAAACATTTTATCTTAGATTTCTTTGATGAAGCACTCTTATACTTGAGTACTTACTATTTAAATATCTTGAACTTTCTTCTATGTGTTCAGTTAAGATTCTCTAATTTAGATAATTTTTGTTATGTTGACTCTTTTCTACTCTTTAGTACAGCCTCCATTCCTATATCTTTATGTTTTCCCTCTAAGGACATAATTTTTTGTTTGAAAAATTCTTATCTTTGCAATAGTTGCTTATGTAATTCTTAAGCTCATGCATTTGAGTTTAATTCTTTTGTTGCCTCAACAAGGGGCATTGTGCCTTTAGTGATATAATTCTTTATTTCTAGGACTGTGATAGGGAGTGGGAGTGCAATTAAAGCTAGGAGTTTAAAAACCTCAGTCAGCTATCATAGAGTTGTCAGTGGAGAGTAGAAGACACTGCCCAGTAGTGATCATGGACCCTGTGACCATTATTTCCTGCCAATAGTTGGCCTCACAGTGTCTGCCTTACGATCTTTTTTTCTGGGCTATAGGCTGGAGGATGCTCTTTGTTCCTTAACAGAGGAAAGGAGTCCAGATGGTGGTGTAATCTAAAACACCAAGACTTGAGACTAGAGAAAGCACAGGTACCGTATTTTCCGGCGTATAAGACAACTTTTTTTTTTTCCTTCTGTTTTTGGGCCACACCCGGCGGTGCTCAGGGGTTACTCCTGGCTGTCTGCTCAGAAATAGCTCCTGGCAGGCACGGGGGACCATATGGGACACCGGGATTCGAAGCAACCACCTTTGGTCCTGGATTGGCTGCTTGCAAGGCAAACACCGCTGTGCTATCTCTCCGGGCCGACAACTTTTGAAACAACAAAAAAAAAGTCAACCGATAATTGGGGGTCATTTTATATGCCGAGTGTATCCCAAAAAACGTTTCAATATGCCACTAAATGAAAATCGTTCCCACGAAACGAATTTTCCAACTCGATCCTGCACCAATCACTGCAAGGCTGCTCGGACCGCCTCTCTAACTCAGCCAATCCAAGCAGGCTTTTGATGCATGCAAATTAGACAATGTTCTGGATCCGAATCTACACTGTCAAAAGCCTGCTCAGATTGGCCAGAGTCAAAGAGGAAGTCTATTACAGTGGAACCTTTGAACCTTTGCTTGTTGTGATTGGCTCACTGTGGAAGATACAGTTGCAGCACAGGAACGTTCTGTCTGATACATTGAATATAGGCCTAAACCTATATTTTAACTGCAAAATTAGGGGTCGTCTTATACGCCCAGTCGTCTTATACGAGGGCAAATACAGTACATGCCTTGCATGTGACTTTACTCCTGTTCAATCCAAGCATTGCCACTGACAAGTTAGATATTGAAAATTGGCCCACTGTATACATGAACTCAGGCAGGCATATGAACACACACATTTTATTTTCTTTTTTTGCCTCAGAGTTTGAATTTGGCTAGCAGTACAGTTTTCATCTCTGATTTAAAAAAAGGTCATCTGTTGTTTCTATCATCTTATTCCTGCCCCTTCCAAGTCAGGTCTGTTTGCAGTAATTGTAGCTGGTTTATACACACATTTGTGCTTGAGAATCTCTTCAGATTGATCCCTCTCTTCATATTACGTTCACACTGTCACCAAATACCTTCAAATATATAGATGCATATGTTTTTCAGGTAGTACAAGCTGCATACGTTTGAAATGTAATTAATTTCTCAGTGTCAGAGTAATAGTACAGCAGGTAGAATGTTTCCTTACATGGCCAACCCAGGTTCAATCCCCTGCATCCTTTATGATCCCACAAGTCCAGGAGGAGTGACTCCTGAGTGTAGAGTAGTGAGTAAGCCCTGAGCACTGCAAACAAAAAACAACCCCCCCAAACAACAACAAAAGAAATGTAATTGATTTCTGGTTATACATTTAGCAGGGATATTTTGTTGCTAATGTCTATATTGTGTTTCACTGGAACTTTCTCTCTGACACAATGCAGAATAATAGATAATTACAGTCATTCCTTGTAGTTTCTATAATAAAGTAGGTAACTTAAAACAATGGAAAAAAATATTTAGAGGTGGAGGACTGAGGTCAAAATTGGCAATGACTGATGCTTACTGCTGGCTCTGTGCTCAGGGATCACTCCTGCCAGTGTTTTGGGAGACCTAATGGGGTCTGAACCAGTGTCAGCCATGTGAAAATTCAGAAATGTATTGTCTCACAGTTCTAGTGATCAGATTACTGAAATCAAGGTGCAGGTAGATCCATGTTCTCTCTGGAACCACTAGGGGAGAAATCTGTTCATGCTTTCCTTAGCTGTGTAGTTTCTAAAAGTCCCTAAATTTCTTGACTTGTAGGAATCTTTCACTCCAATCTCTTCCTATTCTCTTCACATATTCTTCTCTGTGTTGAGAGAGATAGAGAGACAGACAGGCAGATAGACTCATTTTCTTCTTTAAGGATATAAGTTTTCTGGAATAGATCCATCCTACTTGATTGTGATTTCATCTGAATTGCATTTCTAATAATCCTCCTTCCAACAAAGCTCACATATACTGATATTTGAAGGCTGGAAAGTCAATGGACCCTTTCAGTGGTGGAGATGAAACAGTTTAACCTACAATAATCAAGAGTGGGAAAAGTGAGGCAGAGAAGGGAAGGGAGCTAAAATAAGATGCATTGTGGAACAAACTGCTATTGCAGACAATTCCATTTAAGAAATCTAAGAACATAAAAATAAATAAATAAAAATAAAATAATATCAGAGTAAAACTGGTAAATACCTCAAAAGTATTCTCTTTCCTTTCCCTTTCTAAATCTTGAGAACCATACTAATGGAGAGTTTGTCCACAGTTCCCATTGATTGTCATATACCTCTAAAATCACTTTAGTTTTTCCTTTCACCTTTTCCGAGTTAATTAGCACTAGTTCCCTTAAATATGTCAACTTTGACCCTCAGATAATATATGTTAAACTCTGACTAATTAAAGTAGTAGGAAAAGCAGTAGAGAGTTAGAAGCTTGGCTGGCTCAGTACGATCCAAGAGGCTGTTCCAGCATCCCCTGGTAAACATACTCTTTCTCCCATGACTGTCTGGTTTCTTGTGCAACACCCTTGTTGCTGACCTGTCCCTTCCAGAGACAAACATGAACATGGCAAATACCAAGAACTGCAGGTGGCTGAAAACAAATGGCATTTGGCAGTTTTGAAGTACCATTATACCAACCAGTAAATTGCAAAATTACTCCCAGTACCATGTGTTACAGGCTGAGGAATGCTCCATAGGGCCCTTAACTTACTGGAAATTATGATTCATTGTCTACAATTGAGAAATACATCAAGTGGAGAGCAGCAGGTACTTATAGTTCAATTCTGGGGGCATATCTTGAAACAGACAGGGCCAAGAATGTTAGTTGGGCATTGACAACCTTGGCTTCAATTCTACTGAGGATATTGGATTTTATATTAAGGCTAGAGAAAATGGGAACTGTACAATCTAATGCAACAGGGTAGTGTATTTGGATCTGAATAATCAATCACCCTGATGGAAATGAGACAGACTGAACTGTCTAGTTGGTATTTGAGTCTATAGTCCAGGGAAGAGATCAGGAGTGTAATAAGAAGAGAATGATCATGATGGAGAGGGATGAAGAGGAGAGGAGATGGAGAGGAATGGGAAGACTGCAGATATATTAGGACATAGAGCAAACAGGAAATCTAGGACAGTAAGGACATATTTGTAGAACTTGTGGGGTCCTAAAGAAACTCAACATTGAATTAAGAAAAATGTTTAATTCTTTTTTGGGGGGGGGTCACACCTGGGAGCGCTCAGGGGTTACTCTGGCTCTAAGCTCAGAAATCGCTCCTGGCAGGCTTGGGGGACCATATGGGATGCCAGGATTCAAACCACCATCCTTCTGTATGCAAGGCAAATGCTCTGCCTCCATGCTATCTCTCCAGTCCCTACTCTAATTCTTTATACAGAGAAGTGAAATGTGATGGCAACCTGCCTCAGAGCTCTTGCACAGAAACTTCTCTAACTGCAAACCCTTCCCCCAACAGAAACATATAATTCCACTCCTAGTTTTATTTAAAAATTACCCCCAAGCCTGTCCTCTCATTTCTTCATATTATTCTATGATGCTTTATCATTCTCTACTTTTCATATTCTGCTAATCATTCTTTTTTAATTTGGCAGTTACATATCTGTTTTATTCTTCTATAATAGGTAGGATTTTGGTCCATTGAAGTTGTTTCCCAGCATACAGGATAGGGCCCAGCCCACTGAAAAAGGTTAATATTTTGATTAATTAAAAAACAATTAAATTTATTGTTAAAAGCAATATTGGTCTTTTGGGGCCAGAGAGATAGCAGAGCAGTAGGGGGTTTGCCTTGCAATTGGCCAACCCAGGACCGATGGTGGTTCAAATCCCGGCATCCCATATGGTCCCCTGTGCCTGCCGGAAGCAAATTCTGAGCACAGAGCCAGGAGTAACCCCTGAGAGCTGCCAGCTGTGCACCCCCCAAAAAAGCAAGCTTGGGCTTTTAAGGGGATGGAACTGATGGCAAAACAATTTATACTGTAGGAGAATAGCATTTTAGTGATAGTGGCAGGTGTACATAGTGCAGGTAATACTTATAAATATGCAAGATGAGGCCAATTATTAGGGAGTGTAGCAAGAGAAATAAAAGAATGTAAGCATGCACTTCAGATTCAGTTTTAAAGCATTTGGATATCTTACCAAAATTCTCCTTTTTATCCTCAAAATACCTAATAAAGTCTGCTAGGAAAATAGATCTTGTGTTGAGAAATTAATAAGCATCTGAATTTTACATCTAAGTTAACACATTATATAGCAGCAACAACAATAGAGAACCTGGAATGATACAGAGTTCACATAAAATAAGCCAGGGATGCCCCTGAGAGGACAAGGCTCCAAGAGTTTGTGAGAAATTGTGAAGTTCTTGGGAGTGATCATAGTCACTTATCACACCAGTTATTTGTATAACTATGTAAGACATTTATATGGCACTTTAAAAGTCACAAAAATATTTTCACAAACATTATGTCATATTTTTAAGACTATATCCAGCTGTTGTCAGGGATTACTCCTGGAACTGCACTCAGGGATCACTTCTGGCATGCTCTGAGGAGACTCTCTGAGATGCCAGGGAACGAATCCAGGTCAACCAAGTACAAGTCAAGTGTCTTACCCTGTACTATCTCTTTGGCTCCAAGACATTATTATGTAATTTTCTATCTTTACTGTATACAACAGTGAGTTTTGTAAATTATACAGGATTATAAGAGTGCCAGAGCTATAGCTATAAATCAAATATATTATTGTATTACTGTAGTTATTGTATATTCAAATCTTGAACTTTTAGCTCTTTGATAAGTTCAAATTAAGATATTCCTTGACACGTTCACTACAGCACAACCCCATATTATTCTGGAAGGTTAGTTTGTAGGAATAAACCGCCTACCTATGAATGTAGCTATTCTTTTTTCATCTAGAAAACACTCCTTATTTCTGTTCATTTTTTTTATTTTGTTTTGTCTTGTTTTGGGGTCACACCCAGTGGTGCTCAGGGGTGACTCCTGGCTCTGTGCTCAGAAATTGCTCCTTGCAGGCTCAGAGGATCATATGGGATGCCGGGATTCAAACCACCATCTGTCCTGAGTTGGCTGCATACAAGGCAAATGCCCTACCTCTATGCTATCTCTCCGGCCCCAACACTCCTTATTTCAATCTTATTGCTCCATCCTGATCTTACTGTGGAGGGTTAAAGTTCTCTCTTTATATCAGGACAAAGAATTCGTTTTTTCTCTACTAAGGCATTTTAGGAGGGTAACTAAAAAAAGTTGTTGAGATTTTTGGTCACACCTGGTGGTACTCAGGGGTTACTCATCACTCTGTGCTCAGAAATCACTTCTGGTAGGCTTGGAGGGACCATATGGGATGATGAGGATCAATCCCAGGTTGGCCACATGCAAGGCAAATGCCCTACCCACCTATCAATCAGGCCTTTAAAAATTCTTTTATATAGGGGGCCGAAGAGATAGCATGGAGGTAAAGTGTTTGCCTTTCATGCAGAAGGTCATAGGTTCAAATCTCGGCATCCCATATGGTCCCCTGAGCCTGCCAGGAGCAATTTCTGAGTGTAGAGTCAGGAGTAACACCTGAGGGAAAAAAAATTCTTTTATATAAACAATTATTTCAGTTTTTCATGACCTGTTTGGTTCTACCATAATTACAAGCACAAATGGATGGAAAAGTTTGGGGAGATATTCTTTTATGAACCTCTTCAGTTTAAGTTGCCCCAGTACATCCTATTCGGTGTCCTGACTTTCCCAATATACTACCCTTATTGGGGAAAATGCAATGATATAATGAAAAATGTATAGTGCCGCAAATTACTTTTAAATCTACTTACTTTGAGTGAGAGGGGAAATGATTGTTGGGCTATCAGAAGGAGGTACAAACACCATTTAAAGCTTTATTTAACACATTTTGCTTATGAATTTGGCTTTTAGAATGAAAAATAAACACTTAATTTTTTCTCTTTGTTTTGTTTTTTTGTGTCACATTTGGCTGTGCTCAAGGCTTATTCTTAATTCTGCACTCAAGGATCACTCCTGATGAGGACCAGGGAATGGTATGGGATGCAGGATATTGAGCCTGGGTGAGCAATGTGCAAGGCAAGTATCCTACTCACTGTTCTATTTCTTTAGATCCTGAACATACCTAATTCTTTTTTTTTTTTGGTTTTTGGTTTTTGGTTTTTGGGCCACACCCGGTAACGCTCAGGGGTTACTCCTGGCTATGTGCTCAGAAGTTGCTCCTGGCTTGGGGGACCATATGGGACACCGGGGGATCGAACCGCGGTCCGTCCAAGGCTAGCGCAGGCAAGGCAGGCACCTTACCTTTAGCGCCACCGCCCGGCCCCACATACCTAATTCTTAAACCTACTAAAATCTACAAATATAATGCAGATGTCTATGACGTTAAATGTAATTCTTCTTCTTCTTTTTGCAAATGACGTTAGTGTTTTTAATGACCCCAAAGGTACATTAAATCTATATAGTAAATTAGTTTAAATCTATTTCTGATTGTAGGATTGAGATGAAACTTGGGTAAAAGCCCTTTTTTCCCATGTATTTTACAGAGGTAATACAAATTATTGCTTTAATTTCTGTCCAGGTTCATGAGAAGGAAGAATCCCTGTGATTAATGAAGTGTGGGATGAGCCACAAAAACATTAAAAAAAAAACTTACACAACAGCATATATTCTGGGGGTTAAAAGAATTCAGTGACACCAGATCCAAGTGCCCAATATTGGACCACCAAGAAACAGCAGAACTTGGTAGTTCTTTTTGTTGTTGTTGGTGGTGGTGTTTTTTTTTTTTTTTTTTTTTTGGTTTTTGGGTCACACCCGGCATCGCTCAGGGGTTACTTCCTGGCTCTACGGTCAGAAATCACTCCTGACAAGCTCGGGGGACCATATGGGATGCTGGAATTTGAATCACCATCCTTCTGCATGCAAGGCAAATGCCCTACCTTCGTGCTATCTCTCCGGCCCCAGAACTTGGTAGTTCTATTGAACCTGATGCTTCCTAGAAATCAGGAAGAATGCTGGGCAAACTGAAACTTGGTAGCACTTGTCTCTGCATTTAACCAGAATAACTTCAGAAAGTTATGGCTGTTATTTTACTTCCTCATGCAAATTCCTCTTTTGGATAACTTTACCCTGGAGCTACACAGGGGAGATTTCTAGAAAACAAATTTATGTCTTTTTGGGGGGGGGTTGGGTCACACTTGGCATCACTCAGGGGTTACTCCAGCTCTATGCTCAGAAATCGCTCCTGGCAGGTTCAGGGGGACCATATGGGATACTGGATTCGAACCGCTGTCCTTCTGCATGCAAGGCAAACACTCTACCTCCATGCTATCTCTCCAGCCCCACAAATTTATGTCTTAACCAATTTCACAGTGAGCATCACAAATACCATAATGTACGACTCTTTCTTGAGAAAGCTTCATTATGAATATATGATTAAAAATGTTAGGGAACTGTGCATATTGTCAGAAGGGTCTGTTTGTCTTTTATTAATCTCTCTCTAAAAAGTCTTATTATTTTATAACCAATGAGTTCTTAAAACGATTATTTGAGGTGTCAGAGTGATAGCCCAGTGGTAGGAGTTTGCTTTGTACACGACTGACCCAGGTAGACCTTGGTTAGATCCCCAGTATCCCATATGGTCCCCTAAGCCAGGAGTGATTTCTGAACACATAACCAGGAGTAACCCCTGAGCATCACCGGGTGTGGTCCCAAAATAAAAAACAAAAACAAAACAAAAAAACCTATTTATTTGAAAGGATAGGCAAAGGATTGCAATAAAATGTTATTAAAATTTGATAACCTGAAAAGAGCCATTTGTGGTTCATTCAGTACTTAAGTTCCTTCAAGATAATACTTGTATGTCTCCTAAGTTGCATTATTTATGACTATAAAAAACAAAGAATCATAAATTGATCGGTATCATACATATTATAATAGCAGATGACTTTTCTGAACTTCATGTTCTTTCTATTCCCTTAGTCTAGAAGAAAGAAAATGGGCTTTGAGTGCTTGCCAGATTTAGGTTCTAAATTGAACACCCTTTCCTAGCTGGAATGTCAATGGCAAATAGATTATAAAGACCTCAGCTAAAATCTTTTCTCTGTACAGTGGAAATGACTATTGGTAATTTGAATCAAATGTTGCTGCTTCTACTCAGTCTCTCTCTCTCTCTCTCTCTCTCTCTCTCTCTCTCTCTCTCTCTCTCTCTCTCTCTCTCTCCTTAAAAACGACAATTTACATGTCATACCTTACATATTATTGGGAAATGGAAAGTAACTAGGAGTAAAGGCACCTTTCTTGGTACCTTTTAACATTGTCAGCACTCACTGCCTATTATTCTACCATCCATTTACATCAGATAATATCTCTTCTAACTACTAGACTTTGAGAGCAGTTACTTTGCAGTTGTTATTTGCTTTTTTTAGGTTGTACCTTCTCTGCACTTCTGATTTCCTTGAGCTACACTTTAAATTTTTTCCGTTCAACCTCTCAAAGTAGATACTTGAATCATCATCTTGAGGGTCAGTACAGCATTTGCCTTGAATAATGCTAACCCCAGTTCTAGCCTATATGATTCTTTGAGTGTCACCAGGAATAATTCCTGAGGGCAGAGCCAAGAATAACACCTGGAATAAGAATAAGAATAAGACCACAGAGACCTGAGCGCCAAATCTATACTTTCTAAATCTATTACCGGTTTCTCTCAAAAATCCATATCACAGGTTATAAAGTAAGGGGAAAACTATGTAAAACTGATGAAAATAGCTTCTTAGGATCTGAAAGCATAGTGAATATAGTAGCATCAGAAAAGAATAAATGTAGAAAACCAACCAACATCTGTGTGAACTGAAATATTTGTTTAGAAAGATCTGTTGTTCTTTTTTTTGTTTTGTTTTAGTTTTTAGTTTTTTATTTTGCTTGTTTGTTTGTTTTGTTTTTGGGTCACACCTGGCAGTGCCCAGGGGTTACTCGTGGCTCTACGCTCAGAAATTGCTCCTGGCAGGCTCGGTGGTTGGGCAGGGGGCGGGGGGGGGGGGGGAGGGATCATATGGATGCTGGGATTCGAACCACCATCCTTCTGCATGCAAGGCAAATGCCTTAACTCCATGCTATCTCTCTGGGTCCCCTTGTTTAGAAAGATCTGAGGAGAGCAAAGTAAGAGGTGGGAAGGCCAATGATTATCCAAGCATTTCCTGTCACTTTGTACAACTTTCCCCAAACATATTCTACTTCTCTGAGCTTCTCTTCTGGTTATTGTCAGAACCCCAAAACCCATGCTGAAAGGAACCATGAAAGGCAATTGTGTATTTGCAGCAACCTGCTCCTGGTGACAGCCCTCTGAGTGGACAATATAGGCACAACAAAACAGAAAATACTCTCTGTGCAAACAAGACAATCACTGGAAATGACATGATCCATAAGTTAGTTACAGATTTAGTTTCTTACACAATACACTTTAACTTTTCCTTATTTAAATTGTCTTAACTGTGTTTTAAAATTTTTTCTTTGGCTGCTGGAGCAATAGCAGAGCGGTAAGGCCTTGCCTTGCACACAGCCGACCCTGGTTGGATTTCCAGCATCCCATATGGTCTGCCTAACCTGCCAGGAGCAACTTCTGAGTGAAGAGTCACGAGTAACCCCTGAGCACCGCCATGTGTGGGCCCAAAACAAACAAACAAACAAACAAACAAACAACAAATAAATTTCTTTGGCAATGGAGGAAGTATCAAAAACCCCAACTTTCTCGTATTATTGCAATAACAGTAGTTCTCAAAGTATCCTTGCACCAGCAACACTTGTGTCACCTGGCAATTTGTTCTTGCTAATTCTCTGACCATTCACTTATTTTTTGTTTGTTTGTTTGTTTTTGGGCCATACCCGGCAGTGCTCAGGGGTTACTCCTGGCTGTCTGCTCAGAAATAGCTCCTGGCAGGCACGGGGGACCATATGGGACACCGGGATTCGAACCAACCACCTTTGGTCCTGGATCGGCTGCTTGCAAGGCAAACGCCGCTGTGCTATTTCTCCGGGCCCGACCATTCACTTATTGAATCAAGAATGCTAGGATGGGACACAAAGACCCAAGCTTTAATAAGCCCGAGACAATTCTCATAGAAGACAATAGTTAAAATCACGTGTAGAGGGGCTGGAGCGATAGCACAGTGGTTGGGCATTTGCCTTACATGCAGTTGACCCAGGACCAACCTGGGTTCAAACCCATATAGTTCCCAGAGCCAGGAGCGATTTCTTTCTTTTTTGTTTGTTTTTTTTGGGGGGTCTTTTGGGGGAACACCCAGTGACACTCAGGGGTTACTCCTGGCTCTGCATTCAGAAATCACTCCTGGTAGGCTCAGGACATCTGGGCTATAGTAGCAGCAGGCAAACTATCTTAGCTTAAAGAGTAGGAGGGAAAAATTTACAAGGTCTTTGTAAAATTTACTCATTTATTCACAATAGTTAACAGTCCAATACTTGTAAATAGTTAATTGATTAAAGGTAGTTTTAATAAAAAAAGAAAAGAAAAGATACTGTTTTAATAGTCATTTTGTCATGTGAACTATGCTAAAGAATATCAAAAGAATACCAAAAAGAGCGGTGGCGCTGAGCGGTAAGAAGTTTGTCTTGCTGGCACCAGTCTATGATGGACCACAGTTTGATCCCCCTGTGCCCCATATGATTCCCCAAACCAGGAGTGATTTCTGAGCACATAGCCAGGAGTAACCCCTGAGTGTCACCAGGTGTGGCCCCCCAAAACACCAAACCAAAACAACGACAACAATAAAATAAATACAGGCTTCATGCTATGAAAACAAAGGCAGATACTTAGACCCAGAGAGTTAGATTGGAACCTCAGGATCACCACACACTTAGTTAAAAGAAAAAAAAAAGTAGAAGACTCTTTATTTTTGGCATCAAATAAAATCACAACTGTTATAATCCAGAATGTCAGGGGCCGAAGAGATAGCACAGTGGTGTTTGCCTTGCAAGCAGCCGATTCAGGACCTAAGGTGGTTGGTTCAAATTCCCGTCCCATATGGTTTCCCATGCCTGCCAGAGCTATTTCTGAGCAGATAGCCAGGAGTAACCCCTGAGCACCACTGGGTGTGGCCCAAAAACCAGAATGTCTTGTTTTTGAATAGCCTTGTATTCAGAATCATCATTTTTTTTTACATAAACTCCCTTATCAAGTCTGATCCCTAAAAGGTCTTTAGACAAGGAATGGGAGCATGTGGTTTATGGGAGAGGTACTAGTCTTGTGGGGAGAGAAATAGAAGACCAAAAAACATCCTTCCTAAAGAGACATTCCTGTGGACACCTACCTGGCCCAGTGTTGACAGGTATGAGGTAATAGGACATGGTTTGGCTGAGATGCAGAGACTGAAATGTTCACTCACACTCCAACCCTAGTAATTGAGGTGTCCCCATTGCCATACCTGATATTCTGTATCCATCCTATTCTGATTTTCTTTAGTGGAACAAAGAAGGGAAAAGACAAATAACTATCATTTGTTCTTCTGCCTTATTTCTGTTGCTGTATAATGCCTACTTAGGGTTTTGTTGACTGAACATTAGTTCACTATCTTTCAAAATGCTCCTTTCCCAAAAATTTTCCTCAGTGGTGGGACAAGTAGAAAATGCAATCTAGTCAGGAGAAATTAAGTCATGAAATTTTCCTGTACATGGATGTACATGGAATCTAGTATGCTGAATGAAATAAGTCAGAGGGAGAGAGATAGACACAGAAAAATAAAAGACATTTTTATAATAATTCCCAGAGACAAAAGAGAGGAGGGCTGGAAGCTCACCAAAAAGAGTGATGAGGACCGTTAGAGAAATAACTACAATGAGAACTATCATAACAATGTGAATGAATGAGGGAAGTAGAAAGCCTGTCTTGAGTGCAGGTGGGGATGGGGTGGAAAGAAGATTTGGGACATTGGTGATGGGAATGTTGCACTGGTGAAGGGGGTGTTCTTTACATGACTGAAACCCAATTACAATTGTATTTGTAATCAAGGTGTTTAAATAAAGATATTAATAAAAAAGAAAGAAAATGCAATCTAAGGGGCCGGAGCAATGGCACAGTGGTAGGGCATTTGCCTTGCATGTGGCTGACGTAGAATGGACCGCGGTTCTATCCCCGGGCATCCCATATGGTCTCCCAAGCCAGGAGCAAGCCAAGAGTCGCCCCTGAGCATCACTGGGTGTGGTCCAAAAAACAAAGAAAAAATTATAATCAAGATAATGTGTTTACAATGGTGTTATGCTCTTGGTGCATCCAATTATCTCACACCACCATAAAATCCATGCTCCTGAATCACCTTCACTCTACCTATTCATCTACTAATATGGAATTCCAGTTTGTGCTCCAGCACTCAGAGCTGGTCCTCTGATGAAGTGGACTGGAATTTCCATGGGAGAATAGGTGAAGGGTCTAGACACTCTAGAGCAGGGGTCTTCAAACTACGGCCCGCAGGCCACATATTGTATTTATTCCCATTTTGTTTCTTCACTTCTAAATAAGATATATGCAGTGTGCATAGAAATTTGTTCATAATTTTTGTTTTTACTGTAATCTGGCCCTCCAACAGTCTGAAGGACAGTGAACTGGCCCCCTGTTTAAAAAGTTTGAGGACCCCTGCTCTAGAGCATGTGAATAGTGGGTAAGTAATATAATAATATGCACCAAAACTATAACTGTCAATCAACTAATAGTGGAAAAGATAAGGCAAATTTCAGACTAGAAATGACATAGAGATGGGAGAGGCATAAGGGCACTTTGGCGGTGGGTTGTACAGAAACTCTGTACTCAATAATACATTAGTGTTATTTGTAAACTTAATACCTAAACTATAATGATAATAATTTTAATGATAGTTGTAATCGGAATTGGTGTTCTATATTTTTGGTGCTCCCTTTTTTGTATATAATTAAATTTCTTTTTGTAGAACATCTTAATGTTTTTGTAGAACATTAAATGAAAGTGGATCTTCTCATTTTAAATAGTGATACAAACAAATTTACTAATTAATAATTTGGAGACTAGGTATTAAGAAATTTAGTGATCATGTTTTACAATTTTATAACTGTCAACCTTGATGCTTCTGTGCTATCTTTCACTCACTGCTTTCTCTCAGTGCTGTGGATCAAGTCCAGATCCTTCACATATACTGCATGCTTTCTACAATGCCAGTTTCTACAATGCCAGTCCTTTTTAGTTTTTCTTTTATCCACACTCTGTAAGTACTGAAACTTAGACTCCCATTCTAAATGTTCAAGTAAGTTGAATAAAAGATGAGATTATAGCTGACACATGAAAATATTGGCGACCGCCCTTTTTCTGCATGAGACAGCCCAGAAGATACCAATGAACATAATCTCTCCAGGACCCACACCCTGTAAGATGTCCCCACCCAACCAAAGTGGGGGGGGGCTGATTCCTGCCATGTGATTGGGCACCCAGAGCCATTATAAAGGACTGCTGCCCTGCACCCTGCCTTCTTTCTGTGGGAGGTAGCCTAGAAGACACCAAGGAACATAATCTCTCCAGGTCCACACCTGAGGACCACGGCTTTGTAGCAAACATAGTAAAAAGCACACTACAAGCTTCACGATGGGGTAATTTTGCAGTGCAACCTCATGTATAGAGAATCAAGATGGCTGCTCTGATGACCCCAAAAGTACCAGTTAGGTATCTTCTCAGATAAGATGTTTAGAGAAGAATTATGGAAGATGTTCATGGAACTCAAAGAAAGTGTAGACTTGAATAGAACACAATTAAGAATCAAGAGGATTTGAAGATTGAAATTAGAAAACTTCATACTGAAATAACAGGTTTAAAAATTTCGGCTTCTGAATTGAAAAACCTCAATGGAAAGTCTCTCCACTGGAGTCATGGCAGCTGTGAACAGGGTCAGTGAGCCAGATGATGAGATGCAGAACAACTTCATACAGCAGAAGAGATTGAAAAAGAACCTTAAAGCAAATGATCAATGTCTAAACTACTCAAAGAATGTAAACAGATGAAAATAGAAGTCTTTGATAAACTCAACAGAAACAATATAGGAATCAATGAAGTCCCAGAAACCCAGAACAAGAATAATAAGAGGAGTTGGAGGAAGAATGAGAAGAGGAAGAGGAGGAAGAATTTTAAGAAGAATAAGGTGAAGAAGAGTAAAAATAAGGGGAAGAAGAGTAAGAATAATATTGTGAAGAAGAGTAAGAAGAGGGGGAAGAGGAAAAGGAAGAAGAAAAAGGAGGAAGGAGAGTAAGAAGAAGGTGTAGAATAGTAAGAAGAGGAAGAAGAGAAAGAAGAAAAAAGGAGGAAGAAGAGGAGGAAGAAGAAAAAGAAGACAAGAGGAGGAGGCTACGAATGTGGTTCAATTTGTAGAGTAGATGACCTATCTATCTTAATGTCTAGATTTGATCCCAAATGATCTCATGTCCATGCTCTATAGTCCTCACAAAATTGTATGAATTCATATATATATCTGTATGTATAAAAGTATATCATATACTTATGCATACTCACATCTAATAAAGCAACTGTAAAAAGAAGTACAGGCAGGGGTGAGGAAGGAGGGAGAGGGCAGTGGTGGTGGAAATGCTGCACTGGTGAAGGGGGGGTGTTCTGTTTATGACTGAAACCCAACTACAATCACGCTTGTAATCATGGTGCTTAAATAAAGATTTTATTTAAAAAAAAAGATGAAAACTTGGCAAGATGATTTCTATATGGTAGAATTAATTATAAAAAAAAAGAAAGAAAATATTGGAGACCAAAACTCTAAATTGTCATGGTCTAAATTGATATTTCTGGGATACAGTGGTAGGGTGTTTACCTTGCAAGTGGTTGACCCAGGACGAACTGGTTTGTTCCAGATATTCCATATAGTTCCTCGAGCCAGGAGCCAGGAATGATTTCTGAGCACAGAGCCAGGAATAAACCTTCGAGGGCCTCTGGTGTGGAACCCCCCAAATTTTTTTCTTTTTTCTTTTTAATTTAATGAATTACACTTGAAGTCACTGTGAGATAGTTACGAAAACAAAAATCAATAAAAAAAGATTGAAATTTCTTCAAATGAAGGGTTTTGAGTTGCTTCCACTGTTTCTCTTCAACAGGAAGGAAATGCCATGCAAAATGTGGAAAGTATTCATCCTAGTGACCTTCGAGGCTGGTTTACTGCTATTTCTTGCCCTTCTCAATCATGCTTCACAATCATGCCTATTGTTCCAGATGAAATCACAAGCTGGTAGCAAAGTGGCCATGTGGTATACTGTGCTTTTATGATCCACACTGCCATCTCTGGAGATTGTAACCACAGCCATTCTTAGTGCCAATGTTTCAAATCAAAGGCGGGTCTATTATCTCAATTGGGACTTATTTTAATGAGCTGAGATGAAATAGAGAGGACGTTGGGGTCAACTGATCTCACTGCACAACACAGAGGTGAGCAGAGTGTTCACGCAATGAAAGAAAGAGAATATAGAAGAAAGCCAGGGGCCGAGAGATAGCATGGAGGTAGGGCATTTGCCTTGCATGCAGAAAGACTGTGTTCAAATCTCAGCATCCCATATGGTCTCCCGAGCCTGCCAGGAGCGATTTCTGAGTGTAGAGCCAGGAGTAACCCTGAGCATTGCCAGGTGTGACCCCAAAACAAACAAACAAAAAAGAAAGAAAGCCAGAGCTCAGTACTACCTACAGCACTTCAACAGTGCTTGCCTGACAGTGAGGGTTTGAAAATTCCATGCTTCAGTATGGTAGTGCAGTGGGCTGTTGTATGTTGGTTTTTAGGAGCTACCAGGGTTACACAGATTGGCGGTGTTGGAAACATGAGATGCCAAGGAACAAACCTGGAGCCTCTTATCTGCTAGGCATAGATTCTACCATTAACCCAATGGCCATCTTTGTAAAAAGTGGAAGGCAAATTTGTGAGGAGAAAGTGAAGAAAATTTGAAAATATGCAATCTCATGATTGGTTCTAGAAAAATGATTATGAACACTTCATAAATTATCTTACTTTCTTCCAAAAATTACTATTGTAAAAGGATAATTGGGTTTTGCTTGGAATTAAGAGCTATATTAGTTTCCTAGGGTTACAAGAAAAAGTATCACAAACTGGGTGGTTTAAACAGCAGAAGTGCTTTTGAAGCTACAGATATGAAAACAAATTAATATTTTCAAGTCTGTGTAAAGTCAGATTGTCTCTGAAGATTCTAGGGAAGGGAGAATGTCTTTTTTTTTTTCAAGGTTTCAGTGTTACCAATAATGCTCATTGTTCTAGTCTCTGCCTCTTTAGTCATATGTAGTACTCCCTTAGTAACTCTGTCTTTTTTTCTGATGCTAAATAGGACTCAGCCTGTTCAACTATATTAAGTAAATAGATTTGCAATGACCCTTTTTCTAAATTAGGCCTCTTCCTAAAGTTCTGATAAGAGCATTAATTTTGAGGGACAATCTCCAAGTCAGTATAAGGACATTTGGTTTAGCTTCTGGCACATAATTAGCTGCTTAATCCTGAGCAAGATTTTTTTCTAGTCTTTCTGAATGTTTGTTTGTTTGTTTGTTTTGTTTTGTTTTGTTTGTTTGGTTTTTTTTTTTTTTTTTGGTTTTTGGGCCACACCCGGTAACGCTCAGGGGTTACTCCTGGCTATGCACTCAGAAGTTGCTCCTGGCTTGGGGGACCATATGGGACACCGGGGGATCGAACCGCGGTCCATCCAAGGCTAGCGCAGGCAAGGCAGGCACCTTACCCCTAGCGCCACCGCCCGGCCCCTTGTTTTTGTTTTTTTGCAGTCACACTCGGCAGCGCTCAGGGGTTACTCCTGGCTCTATGCTCAGAAATTGCTCCTGGCAAGCTCGGGGGACCATATGGGATGCTGGGATTCGAACCTCCATCTTTCTGCATGCACGGTAACCCCCTTACTTCCATGCTATCTCTTCGGCCCATTTTTCTGAATTTTTAAGGTGAGAAGAAGAAAGCAAGCATGGTTTTTTTTTAAAAGGATTTAGTGTGTTTGGCAAAAAAAGATTCTGAATTGAAAACAGTTTCTGCCCTCACTATAAATAAAACCTAATAAAATTAAGAGATGGCAGATAGGACCTAGTCTAAAATGGTCTGTTTAAACAGTGGGGATCACATTTCCTTTCAAACATTCTTTTCGATTTCACATTATATTTAGTTCCTAGTTAATCATCAACTTTTGTCCAAGGATAGATAGCTTAGTAACAGTGCTCAGTAACAAAGTACTTATCTTGCATATATGAAGTCCTGATTTCAATGCCTGACCCTAAAAAAATTAATTTAAAACTTAACTTCAGTCAGAAATACTGGGTTGTCACTGACTGTTCTTGATATAGGAAATAATATTTAGATCTATCTTAATTTCCTATCGGAGGCTCAGAAGGGATGTTATTTCTTTTTTGTTTGGTTGGTTTTGGTTTGGTTTTTGGGCCAGACCTGGTGATGCTCAGGGGTTATTCCTGGCTCTGTGCTCAGAAATACCTCCTGGCTTGGGGAACCATATGGGACACCAGGGGATCGAACAACAGTCCGTCCTTGGTTAATGCATGCAAGGCAAATGCCCTACTGCTTGTGACACTGCTCTGGCCTCATGGCCTCAAGTAGAAGGGTAACTATCCTTTCTTCTCCCACTCCCACCTCCCTTCCATTGTGCAAGGCTGACTTTCAAGAGCTAGATTTATTTTAACTTGCTTCTGTTTCCAAAATCTTGGTGTTACCAGAAGGGAGCTGTAAGATCACTTGGCAGAAATTGGTCATCTTACCAACCACATTAAGATTCTCATCAAGGAGGAGGTACAGAGGACTTAAAGAAATATCATTCATAAGGCATACAATATGAACATTTAAGAATACCCAATATTCTGGGCCCGGAGAGATAGCACAGCAGCATTTGCCTTGCAAGCAGCCAATCCAGGACCAAAGGTGGTTGGTTCGAATCCCAGTGTCCCATATGGTCCCCCGTGCCTGCCAGGAGCTATTTCTGAGCAGACAGCCAGGAGTAACCCCTGAGCACCGCCGGGTGTGGCCAAAAAACCAAAAAAAAAAAAAAAAAAAAAAAAGAATCCTCAATATTTTAGGATTACTTTCCCACCAAGTCAGACTGAAAAGCATAGAATTTTTTGAAGAGAAGATTAAGAACATTTCAGAGATTTATTCACTACAAAGAATATTTTTTATCTACAAAGGCTAATAGCTTGTTCGTATGTGTTTAAGTGGTAATCAATCTGCCACCAGAGAAAAATATCCATAACACATTAACAGTGATATTTTCATGTACAAAATGCTCCTTGTGCATTTCTTAAAATGCCCATGTGTCTTCCTGTATACATGTGCTTGCAGGATATGTAAATAAATATGTGTATAATATGAAACACATGCATCTGTGTTTATAAAATGTGCATTCGTTTATATAATGAAATCACTTCCATCTGAGAATAAATGATGATTATCTATGGAAGTGCTGTAAATTAAGGAGATTACTGAATGATTTTCTCTTACACTTGGAGAAAATGAGTCACTAAAACATTGTTGTTTTTTTTTTCTGAGAGGCAGAAATCAAGGTTTATGTAAACATTAACAATGTTGTTGCTTAAGGGACATATAAAGTGGAAATAAAACTAACCTCAGAAACTCCATTTTCACAACTGAGGAATGTTTGAACTCAAAACTATGTCAGTGTTGTAATTTACAACCCACCTATTCATGAATTCAGTCAGCAAATTTCTACTAGAGATATTTTTTTGTGCATGACAACCTCTGGAGATCTTAGTTATAATGCATGTCTGGAAAGAAATAGATGGTATTAGCAATGACAAACCCTTGGTCTTGATTACAAAACCAATTCCAAATAGTAGGTGATTGGAGAAGGGAAAGATCAAACCAAGGATAACAAAAGGACAGCAGTAGAGGATCATGAGCACTTTGGTGGCAGTAGCAATACATGTTTCTTCACCTCATCTCCAAAGAGTCTAATTAATAAATTCTAAGTAACCAGGGACTGGAGCTGTGGCACAGCAGTAGAGCATTTGCCTTGCATGCTCCTGACCTAAGACGAATCACGGTTCGATCCCCTCGCATCCCCTATGGTCCCTCAAGCCATGAGCGATTTCTGCATGCATAGCCAGGAGTAATCCCTGAGTATTACCAGGTTTGGCCCAAAAACAAAACAGAAAAAAAATTTTTTTTTCTGTAACCAGTACATAAAGGTAAGAAAGGGCCAGGACCATGTTCTGAGAAGCACTGCTCTAAAATTGGAGAGGTGGGATGAGGAAGAAGGGGGCTATGGGGATAGGACCCAGAGAGCTGAATAAAGAGACATCCCCCCCCCCCCAAGATCATAGCCAATCTACATCAAAACTTGAATTATCTACACAGAAACCAACCCAATATGTAAAAATGACAGAGCTTCCCCAAAATGGACTAACAGATGGTTTTCAAATGAGATGCCCTTATCAAGAAAGAAACTTCACTATCAAGCAACAAGTTATTATTCGGAGGAGACTTGAAATGCCCTTGAGGAGCAGGAATAAGTACACTGACCACTTAGCACCCCAATCTTGTGATCTTTAATTTAGTTCCATTAATGGAAACACCATTCCTGTGCCACAGGAATGGAAGGCAAATCACTAGAGGGAAAAGTTGTTCAAAGTTGTTCACAGGTACCATTTTAGACACAACTTTAATAATAACAATGATGACACCATATTGGAGCTAACTCTCCATACTAAGACTGTCAGAGAAAGCCTTTGAGAAAAACTTCACCCACTATTAGCAAATAGCTGAACTAACTGGGACCTGAGACACACAAGAACAATTGTTCTTTTTCTTTTTTTAATGTGTGTGTGTGTGTGTGTGTGTGTGTTTGGGGCTACACCCAGTGACACTCAGGGGTTATTTCTGGCTCTGCACACAGAAATTAATTTTTGCAGCCTCAGGGGACCATAGGGAGCTGAAGATTGAGCCTAGATTTGCTGCTTACAAGTCAAATGCCCCACCTACTGTGATAGGGCTCGGGCCCCAAGAAGGCTTACTCTTAGATTCAGCAGACCCATCTTCTCCTCACCCACAGATTACTGCAAAAAAGCACAACTAAATGCCTACAGACAGAAAGCACCCTTGAGACCTTCCAAATCATGGAACAAAGTGTTCCACTGCCTGCTGTGCTTCCTTCCTATTATACAAGCAGTCACACCCTGCTCCCTGCCAGCCCCGTGTTTATATTCTGTCATCAATAGTACTGAGGTCCCTTCCTTTAGATCTATCTTGCCCTGAGTTTCCTAGTTATGACCAGGTTGTGTAGTCACAAACCCTGCTTGGATTCAGGTCCTCTCAAACTCAGTGCACAGCTGCTCTTATGTACTTGTGACTCTGCAGCTCAGACCCTTTGGAACTTGGTACATAGTTGTCTCTGGGTACTCATGATTTTGAACTCTTGGTTGCTACCCAGGCCTCCTCAAACTCACAGCCACAACCAGAGCCAGGTACCCATTTCTGAAAATTTCTCTGATTGCTACTCCAGCTTGCTTACTATTCAGGTCCTTGACTCTAAAAACCATGAGAAATAATAGGGAAACAGAGAAATTCACCAGTAGATTAGGATAACAACCTAGAAAGATCTCAGTGCAAAGCAGCTGTAGAAAATTTGAAAGCAATAGTCCTAAGGATGCTCATTGATTGAGGAGATCAATGCAAAAGCCAGAGAAAGTATAACAGAAAGTTTGAGAAAAGTTTAAACAGAAATCGGAAGGATAGAGAATATAGTAGCTTAATTGAAAAATAGTGTCTTGGGGCTGGAAAGATAGCATGGAGGTAGGGAGTTTGCCTTGCATCCAGAAGGATGGTGGTTCGAAACCCGGCATCCCATATGGTCCCCCGAGCCTGCCAGAAGCGATTTCTGAGCTTAGAGCCAGGAGCGACCCCTGAACACCACTGGGTGTGATCCAAAAATAAAATGAGAAAGAAAGAAAGAAAAGAAAGAGAAAGAAAGAAAGAAGAAAGAAAGAAGAAAGAAAGAAAAAAGAAAGAAAAGAGAAAGAAAGAAAGAAAGAGAAAAATAGTGTCTCAGCAGAAGATTGGAAGAAACTGAGAAGCAAATGGGCTTAAATGTAGAGTAGTGGAAACAATCTTATACAGACCTATATGAGGACTAAAGAAAAAATTTGGCAATGAAGATATCTTATAAAGCAGTATAAGAACATCAAGAAGGGGCCGGGCGGTGGCGCTGGAGGTAAGGTGCCTGCCTTGCCTGCGCTAGCCTAGGACGGACCGCGGTTCGATCCCCCGGCGTCCCATATGGTCCCCCAAGAAGCCAGGAGCAACTTCTGAGCGCATAGCCAGGAGTAACCCCTGAGCGCCTGAGCGTCACAGGGTGTGGCCCAAAAACCAAAAAAAAAAAAAAAAAAAAAAAAAAAGAACATCAAGAAATTCTAGACAGTTCTAGGAGAGAGAAGAAAAGGGACAGAATTCTTTTAGAAGAAAGTATAGCGATGAACTTCCCCAAGCTGAGAAAGGAATAGTTCACTCAGGCACAGGAAATTTAAGAGTTCCAAATAAAATAAACCCAAGTAAATGCACACACATTTGATAATTAATATGTCAAATACCAGTAACAAAGAGAATCCGAGAAGCAGTGAAAAAAAAGATAAAGAGCATCCATTATGATAAGATTTCCCCCACAGAAATTCAATAGATCTAAAAGGAGTGGTATGATATACCAAAGTACTGAAAGAAAAAGACATTCAGCCAAGCTGAATTATCATTTAGATTGGAAGGAGAAATAACTTCTCAGACAAAGAGCAGATAATAGAACACATACAACAACAAACCCTTTAACCTTCAAAAAGGTTTCAAATTTTATTTTCAAGTTTATTGATTCTCATTTGTTGTTTTGTTGATCCATGCAAAGCAGTATTTATCGAAGTGCTTGGGTTTATTCCTAGTGCTTTTAGGGGGACCATTTGTTTCTAGGACTTAAACTCAGGGCTCTAACAAGCACAACAAACATCTCTGCCCTCTGAGACATCTTCCTTGTCCTCAAGTTTACTTCGTATTTTCTTATTATGTCTGCTAAGTGTGGACCAGTAAAAAAAAATTAAATTTGTGGGGCTGAAGAGAGTGGGCAGGGGACTTGCCTTGCACATGACCAATCTGGTTCGATCTACTGCATCCCATATGGTGCTCTGGGTACAAGTGTGGCCCCAATTTTCAAAGAAAATTAAGACATGAGATTTTTAATTGGAATTTTAGCCACACTATATGTCAAGCTATCCTTACCTCAGCCAGAAAATTATTAGTGGGAAGCCCTCTCTACACTATTTTCTCTTCAAAGTCTTGAAAACTTTATCAAATCTTCTTGAATTTATATATATACTCTAATGACTCTGATAGTTGTAGATTATATTCTGTTTGTATTTAAAAAAATCATTTTTTGTTGGGGCCAGAGTGGTGGTGCAGCAGTAAGGTGTTTGCCTTGCATGATTCTGACCTAGGTGTCCCATATGATCCCCCAAGCCAGGTGCGATTTCTGAGCGCAGAAGCCAGGAGTAACCCCTGAGCATCACCAGGTGTGGCCCAAAAATAAAAAAATATATTTTTTGTTTTTACTTAAATTCAGTATAGTATAGATTCTCGCGAGCCACATGTGGCTCTTTACACTTTTAATCTGGCTCTTCTGTGTGCGGGGCGGCCGCTCCAGAAGTCAGGACTCTGCTCCTAGCCTCTGTCATTGTGTGCCTTATGTGGCTCTCAAAATAAATTTCTTTTTTTTTTTTTTTTGTTTTTGGGCCACACCCGGTAACGCTCAGGGGTTACTCCTGGCTATGTGCTCAGAAGTTGCTCCTGGCTTGGGGGACCATATGGGACACCGGGGGATCGAACCGTGGTCCATCCAAGGCTAGCGCAGGCAAGGCAGGCACCTTACCTTTAGCGCCACCGCCCGGCCCTCAAAATAAATTTCAATCGTGGTTTTGGTGAGGTTTGGCTCACTTAAAAAAAAAAAAAAAGTTGCCGACCACTGGTATAGAATACTTAAAGGAGAACTTTAAGATCTTCTTGCTTAATTTTTCTACACACTAATCCTTCAATTATATAGTTGTTGGGAACTGACATTGGCAAAGTACATTTAATTCTGGCCAGATATTGAAATGACTTAAATTTTACCAATTTTATGCACTTTTATATGTATTTAATTTGATAATATATTCACATGTGTAACCACTATGATCATAATCATATCTGGCATCACAAAGGTTGACATCACCACTTTATAGTCACCTCTCTTTCCCCTTGGATGCTGTTCATAACCCCTGGAAACTAGATCTGTTCTGTATCTCAGCAATGTATTAAGATGAAATAAAACAGAACCGAATGGAAATTATCAGAGTACATTTCAAAGAAAAAAGTAAAGTATTTGTTGATGTATGGCGGTTGAACTTGGACACGCCCCTTGGACACACCCCTTGTCATGCCGAATATAAAAGAAAAAACTTGGACCTTTACAGCTGAGCCCAGGATAGTGGCCAGAGCAGAGCCTTCTTATCCTTGCTTGGAGGCAGAGATAAAGCACTGGAGAGATGCTGCCTGCTTTGTATCTATTCCTTTTTCTTTCTTGAACCCGGGCCTCCCTCCCCATCCCCTCCAACGCCTCTCTCCCACAACCTGCCACCTGTGAATTTTCATCTATCACTCCCCCTCTCTCAGAAATTCCCAGGCAGAGGATGCAGGCCTCAGACTCCAGGAGGGATTAAAAAACGTAATTCAGCAGAAATAAGTTAGTTACAGTGGTAAGCTGCTGCAAGTCTGCTTGCTGCTCGATTGCAAAGCATCAGAGGCTCAAGGCTGCCAGGGCCCCGGTGGTGCAAGGCTCACAGGGGATTGGAGCCCAGATGCCCAAAATGTAGTGACCACCAGCCCCGGAACTGAGAAAAGAGGAGAGAGAAAGAGAAACCAAATATCTTTTTTATTCCTCTTGGAATCTCAGGCCCGCTGCCTCAGAATATGACTATAATTATCTTTTTTTTCCCCCATCAATACATTTCACTTTATTTATTTATTATTGAATGTGTAATCAATGAGGTAGTTAAGGGAAGGAAGCAGAATTCCTATTAGACACTGGGGAGGGAAAATTAAATTAAATCAAAAGGGGCATAGTGAGGGAGAACAAGCCACCCCTGCCCACCTTTCAACATCAGATCAAGAAATCTGGGGGGAGGCAAGGGATCAGGAAGGAGGAGATGTGGTCTGTCCTCTAGCACAGCTGCAAATCATGCAGCTAGTGAGTAAGCAGTTCAGAGCAGAAGGGTCTTCCATCCTCTGCACAACTGTCACTCCTCTCCACACCTTCCTGGAGAGTGGCCTTAGTCAACAGAACTGAGGGGCTAGGGGAAGGGTCTAGGGGTAAGAATGGGTCAACAGGGACCCCCAATACTGATTCTCCTCCGGTTGGAGATGGGCGGAAGTAGACACAGTTCAAATACTGAGCAGCCAGAAAAAGATTGCAAGAAACAGGAAGAGGGAGTCTTGCCAGTTGGAAGCTGGGTGACCCCGTCCCAGATCCACACCTCTACCCCGATGGAATGGATCGTGGGTGTTGAAACAATGGTGAAAAAACCAAAGGGAAAAGCACCAACACCAGATGAAAAGTAAAAGCCGCTGGTAACACCCAAAAGGCTGGAATCCCCCTCTGCTCTCTGGAGCTGGGCGCTGGCCCTGGGGACTGGATGGAGTTTTCAATCTGGGATCCTGGGGCGGCTGACTCCGTGAAGAGGAACGACCTTTTCTCTGCTAAGCCTAGTCTTGCATACTGGGCACTCTTGCTAATCAGGCCGTGTCTCCAACCACTGATGAAGACACGGCCAACAATATAAGTGGCCAAACACACTGACCAGGACTTCCCGAGCAGTCTCCAGGCATATATTGCATTCGAAGGTGGCCCCCGCCCCGCCCCACTCGCGATTTAGCCCTTTGGGGTCTCCGTCATCCTCCTCTGCTGCTGCCATGGTCGGTAGGCTTTGCCCCCCACGTGTGGATCCCTCAATCCCCCAAACACACATACACACACGCCCCAACCAACCGGCTATAATTATCTGAAGCGTTTCAAAGACTATCTCTTTTGGGAGCATGTACTGTGTTATACCCATGACAGTATACTTTATTATTATTATTATTATTATTATTATTATTATTATTTTAGTTCTTTTTGGGCCACACCTGTTTGATGCTCAGGGGTTACTCCTGGCTAAGCACTCAGAAATTGCCCCTGGCTTGGGGGGACCATATGGGACGCCGGGGGATCAAACCGCGGTCCTTCTTTGGCTAGCGCTTGCAAGGCAGACACCTTACCTCTAGCGCCACCTCACCGACCCTGACAGTATACTTTAAGGGTGGAGAAACCCTGTATCTCTTAGGCCAGGGGAATTCCCTTTCCAATCTCCCCAATTTTATTATGCCTATGCAAAAAAACCAAAATAGCACAAATTATTATTATTTTTTTTGTAATTGCTCTTGCTTGTTTTATTCTTTTCCTTTTTTCTTTATTTCTTTTTTTCTTTCTTTATTTCTTTTTTTTCTTTTTTATTCCCCCCGTGCTTTGATTCACCTGTATTTTAAGACCGTGGTTAGTGTTTGGTCGTTGTCTTTATTGCTGTGGTGCTTTTCAGGGTTTTGTTTGTTTGTTTGTTTGCTTTTTTATCTTTGGTTTTTGGGGTTTGATTGTTTTTGTATTATTTTTGTTTTCCTTCCTTTTTCCCTTTCTTTTCTTTTAACTTTTATAGTCTCTAGAAGGACTAATCCTTTTTTTTTTTTTTTGCTTGTTTGAATTTTTGCCCCCTTTCTTTTCTTTTCTGTTTATTTTCTTACCTTCAAACAGAACCATATAACTTGAACCATCTTGTTCTGCCTCACAAATTGAGGGGGAAATAATGGAGGGCATCAAAACCAAACAGTCGTATGAACATTGAGTAGAAATAAAAAATGATCAGACTTAAACCCAAATCCAAAGGCAACTACAATAGAAATGATACCCAATCTACAAGCTAGACACAAAAGGAACCACTTATACTAGCAGCCAGGGGGGCAAAGGAGGAGCGATATGGGATGCATGCTGGGAACAAGGGTGGAGGGAGGACAACATTGGTGGTGGGAATGCCCCAGATTCAATGTCACTATGTACCTAAAATACTACTGAGAAAGATTTGTAATCCACTTTCGTCAAAATAAAAATTATTTTTTAAAAAAAGAAAAACACATCTCTTTTGGAGCTGGAGCGATAGCACAGCTGTAGAGCATTTGCCTTGCAGGTGAGTGACCCAGGACAGATCTCAGATCGATCCCCGTCTTCCCATATGGTCCCCCTAGCCAAGAGCGATTTCTGAGCACATAGCCAGGAGTAACACCTGAGCGTCAATCACTGGGTTTGGCCCCAAAATAAACAAACAAAATCCAACAACTCTTTCACAGTAGTGTTTGAGGGCTTTTGGGATAGATGTTCATGAAATGAAATTTCTGAATGGTATAGGAATTCAATTCTTAGTTTTTGAAAAGTGTCCACACTGATGTCCAGAGAGGTTGAACCAGTTGGCACTCTCGCCACAACAGATGAGGGTTCCTTTTTATGCACATCCACACCAGAAGTGATTGTTTTTCTTCTTTTTTTTTTTTTTTTTTTTTTTGGTTTTTGGGCCACACCCTGTGATGCTCAGGGGTTACTCCTGGCTATGCGCTCAGAAGTTGCTCCTGGCTTCTTGGGGGACCATATGGGACGCCGGGGGATCGAACCGCGGTCCGTCCTAGGCTAGCGCAGGCAAGGCAGGCACCTTACCTCCAGCGCCACCGCCCGGCCCCTTTTCTTCTTTTTTTGATGTGTATCAATCTCGTTAGAGTGATATCTCACTGTTATTTTAATTTATATTTCCCCTGATGATAAGGGATGGAGAGCGTTTGGTCACACACCTATTGGCCATCTCATCGCTATGCCTTCTTTAAGGAAGTTTCTTTTCTTTACTTTTCTTTGCTTTTAATTTAAGCACCATGATTACAAAATTCTTCATTGATGAGTTTCATTCATAGCATGTATCAGTGGTCTTGAAACTTTTTTTGTTTTTGTTTTTGTTTTTGGGTCACACCTGGCAGCACTCAGGGTTACTCCTGGCTCTATGCTCAGAAATCGCCCCTGGCAGACTCAGGGGACCATATGGGATGCCGGGATTCGAACCACAGACCTTCTGCATGAAAGGCAAATGGCCTACCTCCATGCTATTTCTCCGGCCTCAGGTCTTCAAACTTTTTTGTTTGTTTGTTTTTGGGCCACACCCGGCATTGCTCAGGGGTTACTCCTGGCTGTCTGCTCAGAAATAGCTTCTGGCAGGCACGGGAGACCATATGGGACACCGGGATTCGAACCAACCACCTTTGGTCTTGGATCGGCTGCTTGCAAGGCAAACGCCGCTGTGCTATCTCTCCGGGCCCAGGTCTTCAAACTTTTTAAAGAGGCCAGTTCACTGTCCCTCAGACTATTGCAAGGATGGACTATAATAAAAACAAAAACTATGAACAAATTCCTATGTACACTGCATATATCTTATTTTGAAGTGAAGAAACAAAATGGGAACAAATACAATATGTAGCCAATGGGCCTAGTTTGTTTCCTTCATCAGTACATCCTCCTTCCATCAAAGTCTCCCATTTCCCTCTCTCTCTCTCTCTCTCTCTCTCTCTCTCTCTCTCTCTCTCTCTCTCTCTCTCTCTCTCTCTCTCTCTCTCTCCCCTCTTTCTCTCACACACACCCACACCCACTCTTTCTCTCTCTCTCTTTCTCTCTTTTTTTGTTATTATGGTTTGCACTATTGTTAATGGAATGGTGCCAGTATATCACTTTATCCCCTTTTGGCACAAGTTCTTGTCCTGAGTGATCATTTTCAAATATCAATGAAAAACTAAAGTCTTCCTCTAGCCTAACTGCACTCACGGTTCTTTGTGGCAAGTTTCCTACCATGGACTGGTCCTCCTGGCCCATGTCTCTACTATTCTGGATGCTATTACCATACTATTGTAAGGGTCCGAGTTGACACCTGAGTTGGCGCTGAGAATCAAAGACCACCTCTGATAATGCAAGATGCAAAAGGGAGTTTATTTGGCTAGCCAAGATATAAGTCTCATCTAACCAGTGGGAACTTGACAAGGACCCTGAGTCAAATTTTCAAGAAGTATATAGGATTTTACAAGCTTCAACGACTCAAGCATTTCATTGGTTAATACAAGCAGATCATCCTGGCCCATTTCCATTTGTACACAAATCACATCATGTCATAGGACTGATGTCCCAACTCACTGCTGACTCAACTAGTGGAACATTCAGACCCACCAAGTTCCTCTATTTCAGCAGAACAGGGAGGATCTTGCCCTTTAGAGGGTACATTTTGTGGTTTTATCTTTGGGCTAACACCCTCTGCCTAGATGGAAAATTGTAGAGTGTAAAAATACTTTACAGTGGCTTTACTGGGGGGCTTGGGACCACCTTGGTCCTCGGCCCAGGGGACTTTATTTATCACACTATCTCTTGTTTTTCTTATATCCCACAAATGAGTGAGATTATTCTGTGTCAATCCTTTTCCCTCTGACTCATTTCACTTAGCATAATAATCTCCATGTTCATCCATATACAGCAAATTTCATAATTTTATTTTTTAACATCTGCATAGTATTCCATCAGGTAGATATAAGTTTCTTTAGTAACTGATCTGTCATTGGTCACCTGGTTTCCAGATTCCTGGCTATAAATAGGGCTGCTATGAACATATCAGAGGGCATTTTTGTATTGTATTTATGTATATTTATGTATATATTTATGCATGTATGTATATATCAAGGAGTGGTATTGTTGCATTATGTGAAAGCTCAATTTCTAGCTTTTAGAGGAATGTCCATATTATTTTCCAAAAAGGCTAGCTCAGTCTACATTTCCACCAGCAATGAATGAGAGTCTTTCTCCCTGTATCTATGCTAACCTGGTTGTTCTTGTTCTTTGTGATGTGTGCATAAAACCCTGTGGCATAAAATGATACATCATTGTTGTTTTAAATTGCATCTCCCTGTTGTGATGTTGTGATGTGGGGCTTTTTTTCCCTGTGCTTTTTGACCATATGTATTTTTTATTTGAGGAAATGTCTGTTCATTTCTTCTCTCTGTTTTTTGATGGGGTTAGATGTTTTTTCTTGTAAAGTTTAATCAGTGCCTTGCATAGTTTAGATAATATCTGATTGATACTGGTTGAATTCTCCAATTCCATAGGTGGCTATTTCAAGGCACTGTTTCTTTGAAGTGCAGAAGCTTCTCAGTTTAATGTAATCCCATTTGTTTATCTTTGCTTCTACTTGCTTGAACAGTGGTATTTCTTCCTTGAAGATGCCTTTTGTTTCAATGTCATGGAGTGTTCTTCCTGTGCTTTCCTCTATGTAACTTACCATTTCAGGTATGATATCAAGGTATTTAATCCATTTTGATTTGACCTTTGCACATGGTATTAAAGAGAGCTCTGAATTCATTTTTTTGCAAATAGTTAACCAGTTTTCCCAGCACTCTTTCTTGAAGAGGCTTTCTTGACTCCACTTCATATTTCTTACTCCTTTATAAAAAATTAATTGTTTGGAGCCCAGAGAGAGAGCACAGCGGCGTTTGCCTTGCAAGCAGCCGATCTAGGACCAAAGGTGGTTGGTTCGAATCCCGGTGTCCCATATGGTCCCCCATGCCTGCCAGGAGCTATTTCTGAGCAGACAGCCAGGAGTAACCCCTGAGCACCGCCGGGTGTGACCCAAAAACCAAAAAAAAAAAAAAAAAAAAAAATCAGCTCAAAAATTAATTGTTTGGAAACCCATGGGTATATCTCTGGATATTTAATTCTATTCTATTAATATTAGGTTCTGTATTTATTCCTGTACCATGTGATTTTAATGACTACTGCTTTATAATACAGTTTAAATTTGGGGAAGGTTATTCCTCCCATCTTTATTGTGGGTGTTTTGCCAAGGATTGTTTTAGTTATTGTAGACATTTATTTCTCCATATAAATTTCAGGAGCATCTGATCCACTTCTTTGAAAAAAATTTATGGAAATTTTTATAGGGATTGCATTAAATCTGTACAGTACTTTGGGAAGTATTGACATTTTAATGATGTTAAACCTCTCAATCCATGAGACCAGTATATAATTTCACTAAGGGAGTTATTTTTTTTCATCTTTTATCCATTGTGGATTGCTTTTGTTATTATAAAGTTTTACAAGTGCATTATATATCTTGAATATTATTAACTTTTTGTCAAATGAGTGGTGGGAAAATATTTTCTCCCATTCTATGGGGTGTACTTTATCCTATTCATTACTTATTTTGTGATTCAGAAGCTTCTTAATTTTATGTAGTCTCATTTGTTTATTTTTGCTTTATTTACTTGGCCAATGACATTGCATTATTTTATTTTATTTGGTTTTTGGGCCACATCCGGTGGCGCTGAGGGGATACTCCTGGATATGCACTCAGAAATCACCCCTTGTGGGGGGGGGAGGACCATATGGGATGCTGGGGGATTGAACCACGGTCAATCCTAGGCTAGCATGCACAAGGCAGACGCCTTACGCCCTGTGCCACTGCCCCAGTCCCAAGGCATTGCATTATTGAAGATGCCACTAGATTAAATGTTATGATTCCTGAGTGCAGAGTTAAGAGTACACCCTGAGCATCCAGACTGGGTGTGGCCCAAACAAAACAAATAATTTATCTATTTTTAAAGTTTCTCCAATTTCATGGATAAATTTTTCATAGTAATCTCTGATGATCCTTTAGAATTACTGTGCTGCTGATTGTAAGGTATCCTCTTCCACTCTGTTTCGATTTATTGATTTTCTTTCTCCTTCCTCCTCCCTCCCTCCCCCCCCTCCCTCCCTCCCTCCCTCCCCCTCCCTCCTCCCTCCCTTCCTTCCTTCCTTCCTTCCTTCCTTCCTTCCTTCCTTCCTTCCTTCCTTCCTTCCTTCCTTCCTTCCTTCCTTCCTTCCCTCCCTCCCTCCCTCCCTCCCTCCCTCCCCTCCTCCCTCCCTCCCTAACAATGACTTGGCTAGCTAGTTTATTAAAAAAAAAAAAAAAAGCTCTTGCTTTCTTTGATCATTTGTTTTGTTTGCATTTAATTGATTTCTGCTGTAAGTTTTATTATTTCTCTCCTTATTTTGGAGTCTCTTTGCTTTCTAGTAGCATAAGCTGTGCAGTTAGGCTAGTTATTTGGGTGCTTTTATGTCTGTTTGTTTCCTAGTGGACATTTGCTTTGCTGCAAACTTTCCTTTTAACACAGCTTTTGCTGTGTCCCATATGTCCTAGTAACTCATGCCTTCATTCTCTTTTATTTCCAGGTATCTTTTGATTGTTTCTTTGTATCCTCTTTCTGGCCTATTAGCATTTGCTTTAAGTGTCTTGATGGTTTTTCGTTGGTTACATAAAAGTTTAGAAGGTAACTTCTTTTTTTTTGTTTTTGTTTTTGTTTTTTTTTTTTGGTTTTTGGGCCACACCCGTTTGACGCTCAGGGGTTACTCCTGGCTATGCGCTCAGAAATCGCCCCTGGCTTGGGGGGACCATATGGGACGCCGGGGGATCGAACCGCGGTCCTTCCTTGGCTAGCACTTGCAAGGCAGACACCTTACCTCCAGCGCCACCTACCCGGCCCGGAAGGTAACTTCTTAATCATTAAGTAATGACTATCTCTGTCTCCTAATTTGTTTTTGTTTTTGTTTTTGTTTTGTTTTGGCCACACTTGTTTGATGCTCAGGGGTTACTCCTTGCTATGCACGCAGAAATCGCCCCTGGCTTAGGGGGACGAAATGGGATGCTAGGGGATTGAACTGCGGTCTGTCCTAGGCTAGCGCTTACAAGGCAGACATCTTACCTCTAGAGCCACCTCTCTGGCCTCTCTGTCTCTTAAATTTAAAGTCTATGTTGTCTAATATAAGGATGGACACTTTAATGATGTTAGGTCAATTATTTGCAATAATTTAAGTCAATTGACTCTGAGAGCCTGTGTTTATCATCAATAATTATATTTATCTCTTGTAGGCAGCAGAAAGTTGGGTTTATTTTTATGATTCATCCTGTCATGCTGGATCTGAACCAAAAAGCACTCTGCAAAATAATCACACACAAATTTAAAGAGAAATGAGAAACCATGTGGAATTGATTGACATAGAGACAGACAAATCCTGTAATCCCACATCTCCCCCTATTTTACATTATAAAAAAGTGATAAATAGGGGCCGGGTAGGTGGCGCTGGAGGTAAGGTGTCTGCCTTGCAAGCGCTAGCCAAGGAAGGACCGTGGTTCGATCCCCCGGCGTCCCATATGGTCCCCCCCAAGCCAGGGGCGATTTCTGAGCACATAGCCAGGAGTAACCCCTGAGCGTCAACCGGGTGTGGCCCAAAAACCAAAAAAAAAAAAAAAGTGATAAATAAGAGGTACATAAGGTAATACACAAATAACATAACAACTCCTACTATCTATACTAAATTCTAAACAATTACTACTATCTAATCTAAATAAAAAGGAGAAAGCTATAATTACTTAGTAAAATATACAATGAAAGATATACATGTTAAAAATTATTCTTAGAGGGGACAGAGAGATATCATGGAGGTAAGGTGTTTGCATTGCATGCAGAAGGTCAGTGGTTTGAATCCCGGCATCCCATATCATCCCCTGAGTCTGCCAGGGACGATTTCTGAGTGTAGAGCCAGGAGTAACCTATGAGCACTGCCGAATGTGACCCAAAAACCGAACCAAAACAAAACAAAAAAAAGGCAACTTCAGCAATATTGATGTGACTGTGGAGAATGATTCATGGCCCAAATGACCTGAGTGAGTTCGCCAGCATCTGCAGAGTAATGACTTGCAGGATCAGCCCCTGAAGATTCACACACCAATTGTCATACTTTTTTCACTCTTCAATCAATGGGCAATTCAGTGGTGATGTCATTGTCTTCCCATGATGGCACAGGATTCAAGGAATATAAATATAATAAAAAGTAGAGATACCAAATAAAGAGGCATTTCAAACAAAACCAAACAGCACTGAAAGAAACTTCTCAGTACTATTGGAATTAAACAAACACATATGTGGCCACCACACTCACACTCAACACACACACATAAACAGACAAAAGGGTTGATCCAAAGCTTACATCAGAAAAATTGACCCAGGTATATGGGATAAGTGCTTTTAAATATAGAGCTGGTATGTTTGTAGAAACAGCTTCTAAAAGTAGTTGATAGAGATGGAGTGTAACTTTGCTGAAAATAAAAGCTTCAAGGTTTATATTGAACATAAAACATTTCCAAAACAATCCTAATTTTGAAGTTTAAAATATTAAGTAAAATGGTTAATGAGCACTGTAGAAGTTTACACCTCAAAGTATAGTATCATCTGCTTCAAATAACCAGATTCCTTTATAGAAAGCACTAAAACAAAGTCACTGATATAATAAAAACCCAGCAGGAATAAAAAATAAATTGTAAATAACATATGCAATGATTGAGAACTGTGGTAAGACTCCAAAGTATTCAAATGTCTCATCCATGAGTCTCTGAATAAACATATGAAATCATACAAGCAGTTATAATCAATGA
Source organism: Suncus etruscus (assembly GCF_024139225.1). Lineage (NCBI taxonomy): Eukaryota > Metazoa > Chordata > Mammalia > Eulipotyphla > Soricidae > Suncus > Suncus etruscus. The sequence continues at coordinate 49,243,857 of NC_064851.1, forward strand.
AAGATTAATTTAAAGTAGTGGTTATAACATTATCATAATTAGCACTGCATTAAGAATCCAGAATAGGGGCCAGCGAGGTGGCGCTAGAGGTAAGATGTCTGCCTTGCAAGCGCTAGCCGAGGAAAGATCGCGACCATGGTTCGATCCTCCAGCATCCCATATGATCCCCCCAAGCCAGAGGCAATTTCTGAGTGCTTAGCCAGGAGTGACCCCTGAGCATCAAATGGGTGTGGCCCCCAAAACCAAAAAAAAAAAAACCAGAATAAAATATCTCTCAATGAATCACTATAAACAAAAAATTAAAAGTTATTATAAAAACAGGAATTAATACATTAAAATATTCTAATGAGCACTGTAGTGAGTGTCTATATCTTAAAACCCATCTAACTGCTGTTTTCCTGTTGATAAAATATTAGAACATTATTATAAACATCTCTAAAAAGCATTCAATTAACTAGTTTAAACAGCCATATCTATTGCCAAAGATCTCTTTGAGGTATAAAAAAGAATGTAAGTTGCTGAAGATTTCACAGATGGTTTGCAATTTCAGAAACTTCTTGATCATCACATTTAAACCAATATTGCTTTGCTGAATTTTTACAATATGCTGTGCAATTACCCTTTTCCAATTCACCACAATGGTTTACAATTGAGGATAAGTTGTATTGTTCAGGGGTTGTTCTTACCATTTCTGGTATATTATGACATGTCAAGGTTTTCTAAAGGAAAGTCCACATAAGTATGTAATATTTTTACCTTTTTGTTTTCATATTAAAATGTTTCAAGTGTATTATTAGCACAGAATCACTTACAATGTTACACAGCTCTGAAACACATGATAATAAGTGATTTAAAGTAGCATACTCCACTTGCTGAGTAGACTTATAAGTAGTATAAACTACTGTGGTTAGTCAAGGCCAAGTTTTACCTCCTTTTCTGGATGCTGAACCATCGATGTAAAACACAGGGGATCAGCTATAGGAGAGGAGTGAATAATTGATGATATCACAAAGCTAGTCCTTTTAAAGAAGTCTCAGACTTTCCCAGCAGGATAGTGGGAAGAAATTTCGCCTGAAAAATCCAATAAAGCCTGTTGAAGGGGCTCACTAGGAGTTATTATATTTTATTTCTTTTTTAGGAATAGGCAACACTATTATATCTGGATCATACCCTAACAGGGAAACTGTTCTGAATTTAGCCCTGACTATAAGAGCAGCAATCAACTCCAAATTAGACATATATGAGTGAGCCTGTTTGTTATGCAAATAAACCCATTCTAGAGGTCCCAACATCTGAGCATAGCACCCATAGGAGAAAAAGGGGTAGCAAAAATTAAAAACCATACTTTCTCTTCAGGTATAAACCTGGTAAGATAGGACTCCTTAAGTTGGTCCATAAAATTTTTTAATTTCTGTTCTGCCTTTTGAGTTAAAACACCTGACACTATTTAAGTCCAGATCACTTTGCAAAATACCAAACAAGTTACTAAGTTCTGAGTTTGGGATCCCCAGAGATGGATGGACCCAATTTATATCACCTAACAGTTTTTGTTAGTCATTAAGGGTCCTTAGATTTTTCTGATAAATAGAAATCTTTTAGGGGTGCACTTAAGTATGCTCCAGAACAAATCCCAAGTATTGGAAGGGAGGCAGAGTCTGGATGTTTTCTGTAGCTATAATTAGCTCAGCACTCTACAAGAATTTAATAACAAATTCATATACACCTTGCAATTCTTTATGAGTCTCACTCGCGATTAAAATGTCATCCATGTAATGGATCAAATATACCTGGGGAAAACTTATGCGAGCATAAAACCACATCAACAAAATAGTGACACATGGTGGATGAATTTGCCCTGCCCTGAGGCAAAACCATCCATTGAAATCGCTGCATATGGGCCTTGTAATTAAGAGAAGGAATTGAGGGGCCGGAGAGAGAGCACAGCAGTAAGGTGTTTGCCTTACATGTGGAAGGTTGCTGGTTCAAATCCCGGCATCCCATATGGTCCCCAGAGCCTGCTGGGGGTGATTTCTGAGCGTAGAGCCAGGAATAACCCCTGAGCATTGCCAGGTGTGACCCAAAAACCAAAAAAAAAAAAAAAAAAAGGAATTGAAAAGGCAAATCATTTTCTGTCTTTAGGGTGTATAAAAATATTTTTAATAATAATTTTTATTGTGACCAAAGAGTGAATAACATCCTTCACAATAGTATTTAAAGTAAATAGTAACAATGAATCAGGGCCATTCCCACCACCAGGATTGTCCTCCCTCCACCCCTTTTCCCAGCATGTGTCCCATATCTCCCCTTTGTCCCCTGGAGTGCTAGTGAAACTGTTCTTCTCTGTGTATAGCTTGTTGTAGATAGGGTATCGATTCTGTTGTTGACTTTAGGTTTGATGTTTAAGTCGGGTCATTTTTTAATTCCACTCAATGTTCATACGGCTGTTTGGTCCTGGTACCGTGCATTTTTATCTTTCTCCTCAATTCATGAGGCAGAGCAAGATGTTCAAGTTGTGTGGTTCTGCTGGAAGAAGACAAAGACAAATAAAAGAAAAAAATAGCAACCACCAGAAAATAAAAAGCACTCAGCAGCAAAAAAAGTCACCAAATAAAAACCACATGAGTGAAAAAGAAATAAAAAGAAAGGAAGACAAATAGAAAAAGTAAAAAAAAGAAGAGAAAAGAAAAAAGAAAAAAGAAAGAAAAAAAGAAGGAGTGCTGGTGTGGTAAGGTTTTGTGTCCCCCCCCCCTTTTTTTGCATAGGCACAATAAGTATTGGGGAAGTAAAAAAGGGAATTCTCTTGGCCTAAGAGATTCACGGTTTCTCCGCCCTTGAACAACTACTGGCTCTGTATATGCACATTACCATACCCCAAGATATTTTTGTGGTTCTAGGAAACTTTCCTCTCAGTTGTGGATGATAAAATCAGGCTACTATAGCTAGAGATCTTAGTATTTGCACAGGTCATAGACAAGGTGTAGGATAGTCTTTATGGTTCTAGAAGTTCTGTTCCATCATTATTGTTGTAATCAGTCTTCTGTAATAAGTGGTCTTGGTTTTTGCTCAGATCCTAGGCTGAAGCTTAGGATAGTCTTCATTATGGTTCCAAAAGTTCTGCTCAGTCTCCCTTGTCAAAGTCAAGCCTCTGTTATTAGAGATCTTTTTGTTTAAGTCCTAGGCTACAACCTAGAGTAGGGCTTTTCTTATTGGTCCCAGGATAAGTTCTGCCCAGTCATGATTGTCAAAGTCAGTCTTCTGTAGTTAGCGCTCTTGGTTTTTGCACAGATCAAAGGATGACATGTCTTCTGATTTCCTCTTACCATTAGGTGATGTGATATGACAAACTGCTCTTAGATCAAGTTGTCGTTTCCTCATTGTCAGGATGTCATATCAGAACTGGTGCAAGTTGGTGCCAGTGCGGTGTTAGAAATTTCCCAGTGAAGTTTGGTTCCTGGTGTTGTTGCAGGGAACTATATCAGTTTTGCGTCTGAAATCTGGGGTTCAGAGTTGGACAAGCACTGTCCAATCTCATGAAGACTGAGTTGTGTCCACAGGACACGAGTTCAGGGTGGGAGGTGCCCCATGTGTTATAAAAAGTATGAGTTCTTGACCCTAGAAGATAAGATCTTGTTTCTGTGTATATGGTTTTTCCTTTTTTACTATGCCTATACAAAAGCGTATGGTGTCATATTGTATTGCTGGTGCTATTGTGGGTAAGAATGACAGGCTACACAGTCTCTGTGTTCTGGTTTTGACCTGAGCTTTTATCCCAGGCAAGACTTATTTTTCTCGGTTTTCATACCAAGCAAAATCAAAACCAGTGAGGATAAATATATATATATATATAATAGAACAAATAAATAAAACTGAATTTAAAAAAGTAATTAAAGAAAAAAGTGATGAAGGAGGCTACCTTTATATTTGGAAATAAACACCCTAAGATGCATTATTATAAAAATATTAAACATACAAGGGCAATATAGGCCTCCCAATTAAGTCTTTTGAGATATTCTTGTGGGGGGTGAAATCCAAGGCACTTTTTTTTTATCACACACCTTGGTCTTGAGTTTGAGACATGATTTGCAGCATTACAGGATCAGGTAGTATCCTTGAGCTAGGGGTCTTTCTGAAGCTGAATCTGGTACCATGAAGAGTCCACATTTTGATGGGGGTAAGAAGGGCCACATAGCATGAGTTAGCAGGTGTGTTGGTTGTAGTTTTTTTTTTTTTTTACCAGGGCATGAGATGTGGGACTGAGAGGGTGTCTTTTCATTTAGGAGCTGGGTGGTGATTTGTTGGGACAGGAGATTGGTTTTGGTGACTAATGAGTTAATAACTGAGGGTAAAGAGGGTTAAATAAGTAGGGATAATGGATCAGGATTGTGGGATGAGAGGATAAAAGGAATTCTGAAGTGTGGAGGGGGGTAATATATAAGAGGGGCTATATACACTATAGACATGGATTCTTTACAGTTTAGGCTTGGTGATCAGAGAAGACCACTGTATAGAAATTCATGCCCACATTTAGACAAAATTTAGAGATCTATTCGAGTATTATCCTCCGGGTCTTGAGCATTCCATTTCCTTTCCTAGGAACAATCTAAAATTATGAGCATTGTGGAATGACGGTTAAAAAGTATAGTTGTATAAAAACAATCTTTTAAATCAATTACTATCAGAGGCCAATCTCTTGGAATGGCTGCTGTGGAAGGTAAGCCATTTTGCATTTTGCCCATCAAAACCATTTGAGAATTAACAGACCTTACATTAGTTAAAAGTCTTCAGCTGGGGCCGGAGTGGTGGTACAAGTGGTAAGGTCTCTGCCTTGCTCACGCTAGCTAACCTAGGACCAATCGCGGTTTGATCCCCCAGCATCCCATTATGATCCCTCAAGCCAGAAGCAATTTCTGAGCACATATTCAGGAGTAACCTCTGAGCGCCACCAAGAGTGGCCCAAAACAAAACAAAAGTCTCCAGATACTTGATGGCGTTTTGATAATCAATACTGGAGAATTCAAACTAGAAAGTGAGGTTTAGGGGGCTGGAAAGATAGCATGGAGGTAAGGCACTTGCCTTTTGTGCAGAAGTACTGTGATTTGAATCCCGGCATTCCATATGGTCTCCTGTGCCTACCAGGGGCGATTTCTGAGCATAGAGCCAGGAGTAACCCCTGAGCACTTCCAGGTGTGACCCCCACAAAAAAGAAAGAAAATGAGGTTTCAATATGTCCCACTCTCAAATGTTCATCAACTAAATTTCTAAGAGCCTCTAATTTTGTGCTATAAATGGGCCACTGGGGAATCCAGATTGGAACATATGATTTCCATTCAATAGGAATGGGTTCTGGGTGCTTTTATCCAGTGGCCCCAATTAAAAAGGCAAAACCTCTGAATTAACATACTGGGCGTTTCGAAGAGGGATGTGATTCTGCTCCCCATTGCTTATGCAAATAAAGTTCATAGGTTCAAGGAAACTGAACCTACAAATAGCAAAATTACTGCTTGTTGAGTTTCTGGTCCTATCACTTCAGATATCTAGTGGTCTGGTGAATAAAATTTCTAGGCAAGATACCTCCTATTCCTTCTAAACTGTATTGGATTTCTCATAGGTCCCAATTTCGAGGCCAATCTCTCAAAGAAATTACAGAAACTTCTTCCCACTATCAAATATACTGGAGAATTTTTTGCCCTGAATTTCAAGAGTTAACATCGGATTTTCCTCTTTTAATTTTGCCATAAAGGCTATAAATGCATTAGCAGTACTTCCAAAGCCTCCTTCCCTGATGCACTAAGAAAATAACAGAAGGAAACAATAATATCTGAACTATGTTTTTATCTTTCTTAAATGTCCAGATTGCGGGTACTGAGACAATAACTATTATTTCCCCTACATGGTCAGAATCTATAATCCCCAGGTGAAATGCTTATCCTTTAAGCATTAAACTGTTTCTTCCTACAATAATACCCACTGTTCCTTGAGGAAGAGGCCCTGTTATGCCAGACCTAATCTTATAAGGGCATTAGATGGACAGATAGACAATTCTTCTGGATATGGGATTTTTAAACCACAGCTTCGGCAGTGGCAGGCTTTAATGTGTTTAAGCTGTGGAGTTCCCTTGGTTTGGACTGGAAAGCTGAATTATTGATGAAAAAGTCCCCTGAGTTTGAGGGGCCAGAGGCTGGCCCTCCTTACAGGTTGAGTTAGTTCTGGAATCAAAGGGGCAGATCCCTGAGCTGGTGCAAAATAGGTTATGCTCTGCATTGGTTTTTAAAATGACCCACTTTCCCACATTTAAAGTATTTTTCCTGCCTATGTGAGTTGGATTTCAAACCCCATTTGCCAACTCGGCTTTCTGATCGGCAGTCTCTAGCCCAGTAAGCTCCTTTACCACACCTTGGACATAATCCAGGTACTCTGATTGTGTGCAGGCCAGTAGTCTGATTTCCTGGAGTCTGCATTTGAATAGCATATGCTGTTAAGGGTACCATGTTATGAGATGTATTCAAGTCATTGGCCTGATTTCCCAGGGTCTGCACCTGTATAGTACATGGTGTTAAAGGTGCAGCTGCAGGGGGTGATGGAAGGTAAGTGTAAGTTAAAGGTACAGTGGCAAAATGTCCAGAAGGATAATTATTAGAACCAGTGGTGTGGTGGTGAGGGGTATGGTGTGGGGTTATTATAACAACTGATATTTCTGCAAGCATGTACATACTCCATTGCATCCTCCTTTTCACTTATATGGTTTAATATTGCCTGACACTGTCCATTAGCATTATCAATTGCTAATGTTTTTATTAGACATTGTTTGGTATCTATATCTTCCACCTGTCTCTCACTGCATTTTTTAATCTGCCAATAAAATCTTTATATGACTCTGTAGCCCCCCTCTGAACAATCTTGGCATAATTAACAATATACTCAGCTTCAGAGTTCATCTTTTTTGAAGCTTATAAAGCGAGATCCCTTATCATTCTTAAAATAGCTCATGGTAATCTAGCCTGCTTATCCATGTCTCTGAATTCCCTTCTCCTACAAGTACATCATAATTCAATTGGATTCCTGCAACCGTCATTCCAGGGTGATCTAGCTTTTTAAGTCTGTCCTGAGTCAGCTTATAGAAATACATTTTCCACTGTAAATACTAGAATGGGTTGAGACAGATCTTCGCCACACATTTATAATCTCTATGGCTCCAATTTTCATCATCCAGATACTCAGGTGTTTAATACAATAAGGAGCAAGAGGACCATACTGAGTGCATGCTTTCTTAAACTGACTTAGATCATGTATACTTAAACCTTCATAGGTTGAGGCTATTTTATTTGCTTAGTTGGGAAAATTTATTCCTGAGTCTATCTCATTACTGATTCCTTGAAGAACTGGCCCCTGAGGTCGGATATATTTCTGATGGTATGTTTCAGAATCTATATTAATTCTGACCTCTCTAAGAACTAGTTGCTTAGATGAACTGTTTTCCTGGTGAGGAAAACTTACTTTCAAATCTGTATTTATACCAATCTCTCTTATGACAAGCCATTTTGGAGAACATAGTGGATTTTCCCATTTCCCTTGGAAGTCTGTGGATCAGGTATAGGATCTGTATCACACTCCAAGTTTGTGGTGAGTAGGTAGTGTAGCTGATAGGTTTACAGATCTGGCCTCTTCCCCAGCTGATTGGGATATGTTAGTTTCTTGCATACACTATCAGCAATTTCAGGAAAAACATTTGTTTGGTTCTCCATATTTTTATAGGTCCTGCCTGACTCATGCTAGCTGTTGGAACTAAGGGGTTTTCTGGCCCTTCACCAGTAAGTGGTGGTGTTTCTATTTTGACCACGTGTGGTAACGGTAAAAACCTTTGGATTCAGTCTTTTCTGACTTTCAGAAAAAAACTGAAACCACTTCAGACATTTTCTGAGATTAAAATCAGAGTATTTTAAAAGAACATCCGACATTTTCTGTACTAAGTCTTGTTTCTTCCTACATTTTTTTTTTATCTCTGAATTCTTTTTTTTTTTTTTTTTTTTGGTTTTTGGGTCACACCTGGCTGTGCTCAGGGGTTACTCCTGGCTGTCTGCTCAGAAATAGCTCCTGGCAGGCATGGGGGACCATATGGGACACCGGGATTCGAACCAACCACCTTTGGTCCTGGATTGGCTGCTTGCAAGGCAAACACCTCTCCAGGCCCTATCTCTGAATTCTTACAATTTAACATAAAGAAAATCAACATACACATTTCCATCAAAAAAATCACAATATCCATATTTATCATGTTTCTAGTCCTATCTGCAAACTAACAAGAAACCAACTCACAAATCCAAAATGGTGGAACCCATCCGGAAAGACAAGAAATCAGCTCACCAAGGTCCAGTCAGGTCCCTGTTCGGGAGCCATTTTCTACAATTTAATCCCTCCGATTACTACCCCAAACACTGGTTAGCCAGGTCTGAACCAGAAGTCGCTGGGCAAAATAATCACACACACACTTAGAGAAAGAAAAGACTTTAAAAATTCCCCACATTACCCTAACTCCAGTCTGCAGACCACCCTCCAAACAGCCGTTGGATGAAGCTCTGGGAATGAAAGAGATCGACCTTCTCTTTCATCCTCAACTATGGAAAAACGTCACATTTAAAAGGTGGGACCATCCAGTTTAACTACCAATTGGAGGTCCTGCATTCATAGAATAGCATTCAATGAGAGACCATGTGGGAGTTGATTGACATAGAGACAGACAAATCCCGTAATCCCACAATTATTGTTTAAGTTTGCCTTATCTTTCAAATAACCTTTGATGTTTTTTGCAAAACTGATCTCAAGACTAAGAACTTCCTTAACTGCTGCTTGTCCAATATTTTGTTTTTGGGCCACACCCAGTGACACTCAGGAGTTATTCCTGACTATGTGTTCAGAAGTTGTTCCTGGCTTGGGGGGACCATATCGTAGATTGAGTGACCATATCCTGTCTTGGGGAACGGGGTAGCGAACTGCAGTCTGTCCTAGGTTGGTCTTGTGCAAGGCAAATGCCCTACTGTTCAATAAGTTCTTTTTCTTTTTCTTTTCTTTCCTTCCTTCCTTCCTTCCTTCCTTCCTTCCTTCCTTCCTTCCTTCCTTCCTTCCTTCCTTCCTTCCTTCCTTCCTTCCTTCCTTCCTTCCTTCCTTCCTTCCTTCCCTCCCTCCCTCCCTCCCTCCCTCCCTCCCTTCCTTCCTTTCCTTCCTTCCTTTTTTTTTTTTTTTGGCTTTTGGGTCACATGTGGCAGTGCTCAGGGGTTACTCCTGGCTCTACACTCAGAAATCGCTCCTGGCAGGCTCGCGGGATCATATGGGATGCTGGGATTTAAACCACTATCCCTCTGCATGCAAGGCAAACACCCTACCTCCATGCTATCTCTCCGACACTTGTTCAATACGTTTTATATTGTTCCTTGACACCTGAATGATAATTTAGCTAAATAAAATAGTTTTGGTGAGGTGTTCATGTTATTGAATTAAGTTTTCGGGTTTTCCCCCTTAAAGATAACACAGCAATATACCATCATTCTCTTCTGGTCTCTAGAAGAGAATGGGAGTATTGATAGACCTGCTGACTTTCTTTTTTTTTTTTTTTTTTTTTTTTTTTTTGGTTTTTGGGCCACACCCGGTGACGCTCAGGGGTTACTCCTGGCTATGCGCTCAGAAGTCGCTCCTGGCTTGGGGGACCATATGGGACGCCGGGGGATCGAACCGCGGTCCGTCTCCTAGGCTAGCGCAGGTAAGGCAGGCACCTTACCTCGAGCGCCACCGCCCGGCCCCATGCTGACTTTCTTTATAAGTTCATTCTTTTTTTGTTTTGGGACCATGCCCAGCAATGTTCAGGGATTATTCCTAGCTCTGTTCTCAAGAATCACTATTGGCAGTGTTCAGGGGACCATATAGGATATGGGGGAGGGATGACTGGGCGGGAGTATAACCCCAGTCAGTTGCATGTATACCTCTACCTGTTATTCTGCTGATCCATCCTTCATAAGTTCCTTCTTTGATCTTGCTGCTTTCAGTATTCTATTTTTATTATTTTTCTTGTAATTTTGGTCAAAAGCATCTTAAAATTTTTCTGTTTAGATCTGGAACACTTTGAGCTTATTAAATTTGTGTTCGTGTGCTCCTCAACTCTGAAAAAATTTTTAATTGTGATTTCTTTGACCGGTAGCTCTTTGTTTTCTTCTCTTATTTCTGGGGGATTCCTATGATTCTTATTATTATTCCTCTTGAACTCATCCCATAATTCTCTGGTATATCCCCCCCCATTTTATTTTGTTTTCTGAAGTCTTTCTGCATTTCATCCTTGAGGTAGTGTTTTGTTATGCAGCTTGTCACTATGCTGCTGTTATCTCCCACAGAGGTTAATATTTCACTGAGCATGTTCTTTAGTTCTGTCCTTTTTTCTTTCTTTCTTTCTTTCTTTCTTTCTTTCTTTCTTTCTTTCTTTCTTTCTTTCTTTCTTTCTTTCTTTCTTTCTTTCTTTCTTTCTTTCTTTCTTTCTTTCTTTCTTTCTTCTTTTTTCTTTCTTTCTTTCTTTCTTTTTCTCTCTTTCTTTCTTTCTTTCTTTCTTTCTTTCTTTTCTTTCTTTCTTTCTTTCTTTCTTTCTTTCTTTCTTTCTTTCTTTCTTTCTTTCTTTCTTTCTTTCTTTCTTTCTTTCTTTCTTTCTTCCTTCCTTTCTTTCTTCCTTCCTTTCTTTCTTTCTTTCCTTTTTTTTTCAAGGTGCTTATTTTCCTGCTCAGGCGTTTTTGTGCTTTATTTTTTTAATTATCTTTATTTAAACACCGTGATTATAAATATGATTACAGTCATGTAAAAGAACACCCCCCCTTCACCAGTGCAAAATTCCCACCACCAATTTCCCAGATCTCACTCCTCCCCACCCCACCCACACCTGTACTCGAGACAGGTTTTCTACTTCCCTCATTCATTCACATTGTTATGATAGTTTTCAGTGTAGTTATTTCTCTAACTGCACTCATCACTCAGGTGAGCTTCATATCATGAGCTGCACCTACCAGCCCTCGTCTCTCGTGTCTCTAAGATACTGTTAGAAATGTCTTTCATTTTTCTTAAAACCCATAGATGAGTGAAACCATTCTGCGTCTTTCTCTCTCCCTCTGACTTACTTCACTCAGCATAATAGATTCCATGTTTTTGTGCTTTATAGATTGACTGTACCATAGCTTCTTCGATATAATTAAAGATATCTGTTATGGAATCTCTAAAATCCTTGTTTAGATTGGTTGGTGATTTATAGAGGTGAAATTCTGTGCTGCTTCTTCATTATTATGGTGCTTTGCGGGGTATGAATGAGGTTTGGTCTGGTTTTGTGGTTCCCAGTGCTGCCGGCTGTCTTCAGATGTGAATTTCTTGGCTTTTTTTTCCTGCTAACAGTACTCTTAACCTAGGCAAGGGGAGCTGGAGGTGGAGAGAAATGCCGCTATCTTTTGTGATTCTCTCACGCCACCTGGTGTCAGAAGCCTTGTCCTGAAGACCTTTCCAGCCTGTTTCTGCCTGAAATTGATCTTCAAGGATCCTAATCCTTTTTCTTTGCTAAGCACTTTATCTGCTTCCTCACATACTTTATGCTGTTGAGCATTGAAAACTTGTGAGGGTGACTGGACCTCATGGTTCCTCTATGGGCCTCTACCAGTAGCCCTTTTGCAGCCCTGCCACCCTTGCTTTGGTTTCACCTTATATCACACAAGTCTACGTGTCATAAGTCATAAATCATAAATCATAATATAACACAAAGGTTTCTAAAAGTTTTGTGAAGTCAGGGGGCCAGAAAGATAGTACAGCAGGTCAGGTCCTTGCCTGGCACACAGCTAGCCCAGTTCTCTACCCGCCACCCACCATTATTTGCCTGAGCAGACCATGGAGTGATTCCTGAGCGCCGCCAGGGGTGACCCACACTCTCACTCCCAAGCACGTCCCAACCACCAAGCTGCTCTCTCGATTCTTAGAGCATTATTTTAGTATAAAAGTATGCTCAGAAGAATCCTCCAATGGGCATTCTCCATTTACTCCTGAACCAGGGATGCCATCTACTAAACAACCATGGTTGTCTATAACATCACCTGGAAGCAATCCTCTACCAGGGAAGACCCCACCACTGCTCTGGCATCGACCTACTCAAAAGAGACTTCCCTTAACACCCAGAAGACTTAACAACAACGACCTGCTTTCAGACAGGACTTCCTTAATTGCCCTCTAATTGTGAGGTGAAACTAGAGGACACTCCACATCATCCTAACTTTGATGTAGGATATGAACAGATTCCAGGATCTTTAACTACAAAGGCCTGACACAAATAGCGATTGTGTGAAAAATAAAAGTGTATTGGCACTACAGACAATGACTTGTGTTAGACAACCTAGTATGCCTGGAGCCTAGAGTTGGTCTTATGCCAGAAAACTTCAGGGATAAGGTCTCCTTGTATTTATGCCAAGGTTTTTCCTTTCCATGTCCCCTATGTTTCGCTGAGCCTATCCAGACAACAATTGCCACTCTAACATCGTTTTTGCTGTGCTCCTTTGACTCTTATCCTTAAAGAGAGAGAGAGAGAGAGAGAGAGAGAGAGAGAGAGAGAGAAGAAGAAGAAGAAGAAGAAGAAGAACAAGAAGAAGAAGAAGGAGGAGGAGGAGGAGGAGAAGAAGAAGAAGAAGAAGAAGAAGAAGGAGAGGAAGAGGAGGAGAAGGAGAAGAAGGAGAAGAAAATAATAGTAATAATAACGTTGCCTCTGTTCTTCCTGAAACAAATGTATCATGATTAATTGTGTCAACGACTAATTTAATAGTATTAAACTTCAGATCAGGAAGTCTCAAGGTCTATCACTTAAACTTAAATTAATATGTATGTGCATGGAACTGTAAAAAATATTATGCCTTCAATGTTAAAGGAGTTACATAAATTTTGTGGCTTTAAATTGCCTTGTGTACTGCTAAGAAATGTTATGATGTACCACAATATGGGGACTTGAGGAACAAAGTAATTGTGCATGTGTTTTGTTTATTTTTTTAATGTTTTTTTTTTTTTTTTTTTTGCTGAAAGTTCAAATTTAAGGTGTCAGCAAGAGGATTTCTTCTGAGAATTCTGCTTATGGGTGACCGTCTTCCCACTATAACTTCACCTTGTCCTTTTTCTTTCTTTCCTTTTTTTTTTTGTTTACACCCAGCAGTGCTCAGTGGTTAATCCTGGCTCCACGCTCAGAAATCACTCCTGGCAGGCTCGGGGGACCATATGGGATACCAGGATTCAAACCAATGACCTTCTGCATGAAAGGCAAACGCCTTACCTCCATACTATCTCTCCAGCCCCTTGTCCTCTTTCTTTGCATTTTTTGTCTTCATAAAAAAAATGCTTCAGGGGTCGGAGAGATAGCACAGTGGTAGGGCGTTTGCCTTGCAAGTAGCGGACCCAGGACCAATGGTAGTTCTAATCCTGGCATCCCATATGGTCCCCCGTGCCTGCCAGGAGCAATTTCTGAGCACAGTGACAGGAGTAAGCTGTCTGAGCTCCACTGGGTGTGCCCCCCCCAAAAAAAATGTTTCAGTGGTAAATGAAGTGCTATAATGCTATCTGCCTAAAACAAATATGACCAATATTATACACTATATTTTTCAATATAAAATTTAAAAAGTAGATAGTTGAGAGTTTGAAGTACACATTTTGCATGCCAGGGCTCTGGGTTTAATCCTTAGGAATGAGTTTCCAGTAATACACTGGGAGAATCGTGGGAATATTAAGGAGTGTGACCCCACCAAATTACAACATTAAAAAATTCTACTTCTTGGGGCTAGAATAATAGGGCATTTGCCTTGAACTCGGCTGACCCAGGACAGACCTTGGTTGAATCCCGGGCATCCCATATGGTCCCGCAAGCCAGGAGCAATTTCTGAGCGCATAGCCAGGAGTAACTCCTGAGTGTCACTGGGTGTACCCCAAAACAAAACAAAAGAAAAAATTTTACTTCCTATCATTCAGCTCCCCCACCCTTCAGGAGTTAATGAATGTTTTTTTCATGCATTGGAAAAGAGATAAATAATCATGAGCAAAATATTTATTATTATTTAATAATTATATTATTATTGTTTATAATAGATAAATTCTTTTTTAAAAGAAGAAGAACCTAATGAAGAAGTGTCAAGATGAGTCAATAATGTCAAGATTATTATTAGGAAATAATAGCTGTAACTAAGAATAAGGAAGGAAGTAACATTGCAAAGCTTTTTGTAATATACTTAGCATTCTTGGTATACATTATGTCATTTATTCCCCTGTCAATGCTGTGAGTAGATTTAAAATAATTTGAGGCTAAAAATCTAAGGACTTGACTTTAGAAAAAAGGTGTGGGCAAAGAAATAGTGGTGAAATAAGAAAAAGAAAAACTGTATAGAAAGAGAAGGTACAGCAAATGCATCCCATATACACCTCAACCCAAGCCCTTTGCCCGGTCTGTATTGTGAATTGGGGGACAAAAAAAAAAAAAAAAAAAAAAGGAAACATTCTGCAGACAAGCATATTATCTTGGAATGTGCTTATGCAGGGATCAGCACTTAATAGTCACTGGTAAAAGAAAATCTAATTACTTAGTTCTTTATCTTCCAGGTTGTAGTTCTCACTTTTGTCACATTATTTCAGATATTATACCTAAATCAATTTACTTTGTGGGATCAGTAATACATTTGAATCTAGACTACCTTCTCACAGAGGGATTCACCACACAGCAGTAACACTTGAACTTGTTAGACACACAAAATCTCAAACTATACCTAGAAACATAGACATAGGATCTGCATTTTAACAAGCCCTCAGGATATCTGCATGCTTATCAACATCCTAAAAACACTACTCTCAGAATTTCTAAATAGGAAAGATTTTTTTGGAATATGTATAAACCTGATGAAGTAAAACCACCCTTTTGATGATTTCATAATCAATATAAAATTACCAATATTGGGGCCGATGAGGTGGCGCTAGAGGTAAGGTGTTTGCCTTGCAAGCTCTAGCCAAGGAAGGACCGCGGTTCGATCCCCCACTGTCCCTTATGGTTCCCCCAAGCCAGGGGCAATTTCTGAGCACTTAGCCAGAAGTAACCCCTGAGCATCAAACGGGTGTGGCCCCCCCCAAAAAAGAATCTAAAATTGCCAATATCAAATTCCTTTCAACTTTAACTATCTAGGACACAAATTTTTTGTTGCTGAAATCTCTTAAAACATTTAATTCTCCTACGTGTGAGGAATAAATTATTATAATAAATTATATTGCATATTATATTATTATAATTATAAATTATATTTATTACAATAGATTATAACTGCCAAGTGCTACTTTCCCTTCTCTGAATACTAATACACATAATTTGAAATGCAAACGTTTACAATTGTGTACTCTTATTTTAGAATTTATGTATGTCATTACCCAAAATTCCTGGAATTCAGGGTATTATATTATAAACATTGTCATGCTTTGTAACTTTACACATCAAGTAAAATGTCAGAGATTATGTTACAGATAGAGAGATGACTGCCATATGTAGAGTTACCTGGGTAGCTCACATATTCTGATGCACTCACCGGACTCCCACTATCTCCTTAAAAGCTTAGTGAAGTGGGCAGCAAGTGGGGAAGTTCGAGAGGGAAGTGCACCTTCTTTCTAATCCACTCTGGCCACCTGAGGAAATACCTGGGATGGGTTAGGTTAATAAAGTCTACTAGTGGTCTATGAAAACACTAACATCCCACCAGTGACATGATGCAGCCATCAGTTGTGCCTGAAGCCCACTCGTTCTGCATAGCACAGTAGCTAGTCTTAATATCACCAACTTCTCAGGGAACCATGGACTCAGGCATAAAAGAGGAATTGCTTGTTTGTTTGTATGTTTGTTTTTTGTTTTTGTTTTTGTTTTTTGGGTTTTTTTTTTGTTTTTTTGTTTTTTTGCTTTTTGGGCCACACCCTGTGATCCTCAGGGGTTACCCTGGCTATGTACTCAGAAATTGCTCCTGGCTTGGGGGACCATATAGGACGCCAGGGGATCGAACCCTGGTCTGTTTCAGGTTAGTGTGTGCAAGGCAAACACCCTATTGCTTGTGCCACTGCTCCGGCCCCCATGAGTTACTTTTTTTTTAAGAAAATGAAGTCAGTCCTAATCACAGCACAGTCATTTCAGTAATATTACATTTCCTTGCAGAAAAAACCATTTAGGAGGAGACAAAATAATACAGTAGGATATTTAATATGATTTATTTTTGGTTTGGGGGCTGCACCAAAGCTGTTGGGTTACACCTTATTTTAATCAAAACAAATATCATCCCTGGTTTCTTTGTATCTGTTTTATTTTACCCAAAACAGATTGTCTTATATGTAAACCTGTGTGGGCAGGCTCAGAATAACTGCCCCACCTTGGGGTGGTCTCTATTCTCAATAAAACGGTAGTTCTGGCAGGCAGCAGGAGCTCCAGCAGGAGGAAAAAGACTGCCAGATTACACGTGCTTCACCCTCAGCCTGGTTTGTATTATTTCATGCGCCATCCTGATTCAGACTTGTTTACCTGGGGTTGGAGATAAGGTGTATGGGGTGATTTCTACACCCAGCAGTGATCAGGATTTACTCTAGACACTATACTCTGACATTGCTGGGGAAGGGAGTAGCAGGGATCAAACCCAGGTTAGCAGTGTGCGAATCAATTACCTTACCCACTGTTCTATCTCTCCAATCCAAAATAAGTTTTTTTGGGTGAGGGGCACACCCAGTGATGTTCAGGGGCTACTCCTGGCTATGTGCTCAGAAATCACTCCTGGCTTGGGGGACCATATGGGATGCCGGAGGATCTAACCATGGTCCATCCTAGGTTAGCTGCGTGCAAGGTAAATGCCCTATCGCTGCACCACTGCTCTGGCCCCTGATCCAAAATAGTTTTACATAAATACATTTACTTAGAGAAATGTGAGGGGAGAAAAAAGACAGAGATGCATGTTCAAGCTTCTCAGGAAGACAACGTTGAAAGTATAAGACTTGCTGGTGGGAAATCAAGCAATCTCTACCCCCCTACCAGAATATTCAAATCTATGCCATTGATTTGAGGGTCTGCCTTTATTCCAATACTATGCTGTCTTAATGACTACTGTCTTATAGTACAGTTTAAGGTTGGGGAAAATGATTCCTCCTTCTTTCTTTTTTCCTAAGAACTGCTTTAGCTATTTGTGGAAGTTGTGAATATAAGGAATGTTTGGCCCACTTCTTTAAAAAATGTCATGGGTACTCTTTTAGGGATTGTATTAAATCTGTTTGATGCTTTAGAAAGTATTGTCATTTTAATTATGTTAATTCTATAATTTCATTAGCATGTTATAAGGTTTAATTTCTTGTGACCTGTTTTATTTACTATCTGGTGACCAGCCTTCTCCTGGAGCCCTTTTCTGGGCTTGGGGGTTTGGGAAATTTCATGCTCTGAATTGCGCAGGGACAAGCTGCTCTTGGTCTGTTGCATTCCTTCTCTTTGACTTTTTTTTTTTTTTTTTTTTGATGATCTGGGTTTACTTTTGAGTGTTGCTTAATTAACAAATAATGTGTTTACTTGGCTGTAAACACTGCTTCCCTTCTGTAGATACAAACGTCACTGAAGGTTCAAGGTTTATTCGATAATTGCCTCACTCATTGTGGGATTTTTACATGAACAACTAAGACTGCCAATAGCTTGCCACTTTGCAGACTCGTGGTCTCAGAGCTGATGGCTCTTTCAGAACATCTGGATCTTTTGCTCCAGATCAAAATACACAACTCCTCTCCACAGGCAGAAATAAACTGATGCAGCTTTTCTTCACTGTTCACATGTGACCTTTCTCCTAAAATCTCTAAACTTGTTTTTAATAAATGTTTAACTTCTTGATTTATTTCCAAAGGTAATTTTTGACAATTCAGATAATGTGTTATAAGCTGTTGGCTCTTTCAAAATTGTAAACACCTCAGATGGCTTTTGGTTTCCTGATACTTGCACTTATTATTGTCAATATACTTTAGTTTTTATTCTTTCTGCCACTTGTATAATTGCTAGTTTAAAGATGCTCACTTCTCTCTTTCTTTGCCTTTAGACAAAAGTTGTTTAGCATCCTCTAAAGTAACATTTGATTTCTTCTCCTCTCTCATTTCTTTGAAAGTAGTATATACTTAATTCTGAAATTATGATGTATTTCACTTTACAGCCTTTTCTTTGGCATTTCCCCTGCTTTCTACTTTCTTCATCCCCATCTGTTTATCCTAGGAAAGGGGACTTCTCATGTAAGTCTTAATTTTTTTTTTATACTTTTGGGGCCATGTCAGTAATGTTCAAAGGCTTTGCACTCAGAACTCACCCTGACAGACTCAGGATACCATGTGGGATGCTGAGGATTGAACCTGGGTTGGCTACATGCAAGGCAAGTATTTTACCCACTGTACTATTGCTCCAGCCCCTTAAGCACATTTTTATTCCCTTTTGCTTTTAAAAAGGCTTTGCAGTTCTTTGGAGAAGAAAATGTTGCCTAATGCCTTGCTATAGAATCTAAACTTTAGTCTCTTTTGTCAAGTTTCCCGAATTCTCTGGGTCATGTCTCCAACCTCTATACTATAGAGACCTATAATGGAACCACACTAAAAGATTAATGGATTTGTCTGAGTGCTGTTGCTTCGAGCAGAGCCCATTACCAGCAATTATTGATATGCTCCTGAGTCCAGGAGGTTATAGGGATCAGTGAAGAGGAGAGAAGCTAAGCAGATGTAGATCTGTAGATGTAGACAGTTTCTCTGTCTCCCTCATATCACAGATAGACTTCCTTATTTTGTGCGCTCCTTATTATGTTGTTATTTCTTACAGTTTAAATTAGAAGTTCTCTGTGGTAATTTCCAGTCATTTACATACAAATGGAAAATTACTGTATATATTGTTGTTCATTTTACCTTTTTTGAAGCCTATAAATTGATAAATTGAAAATTATTCTAGTTCATCCATTCTGTTCTTTGTTTTTCAAAAAAATGTATTAGTGCATTATTATTCTCATTTGCCATTTAAAATTAGCATGCTTATGTGTCTTTTTTAAAACTTTTATTCTTCCAAGAATATGTCTTTTTTTTTAATATTTCAAGGGCCCAAGTTAGCTTTTTTTTTTATTAGTTTTTTGCCACACAGCAATTCTCACCTTAATGTCCTTTGTTTTATTTACCTTGCAGCATATTGTGTACTTTATCCTTTCTTATATCTACATAATACTCTACAAATATCATTTTTTATCCACTTATCTGTCACATCTGTCATTTGACTTTTAGATTTAATTTTTTAAATTTGTTTGGGGGCCACATGTGGCTTACTTTTGACTCTACTTAAGGTTTAGTTCTGACAGTTTTTGGGGACCATATTCATGTCAAACCATGAACTTTGGCTAGTCACATGTAAGACAGATGTTGTAAGCCCTGTACAATCTCTTAGGCTCTTGCTTAGAGTACTCTTGACTGACAATTTAATTTTTTAGTTCTGTATATGTATCATTCCACTCTCTACTAGTTCATAGCTTTTCTGAGAAGAAAGATTATATATATATTTTTAATAAAATATTGTTAGCATGATGGGGCCGTAGCGGTGGCCCAGTGGTAGGGCATTTGCCTTGCACACGGCTGACCTAGAATGGACTGCGGTTTGATCCCCTGGCATCCCATATGGTCCCCAAGCCAGGAGCGATTTCTGAGCACAGAGTCAGGAGTAATCCCTGAGCGACACTGGGTGTGGCCCCAAAACAAAACAAAAATATTGTTAGCGAGGCTGGTGAGGTGGCGCTAGAGGTAAGGTGTCTGCCTTGCAAGCGCTAGCCAAGGAAGGACTGTGGTTTGATCCCCCCGGTGTCCCATATGGTCCCCCCAAGCCAGGGGCAATTTCTGAGCACTTAGCCAGGAGTAACCCCTGCGCATCAAATGGGTGTGGCCGAAAAAAGAAAAACCAAAAAAAATATTGTTAGCATGATTTGTAATAATAATATTTAGTGTTTAATATTGCTAATGAATAACATACCACCGTCTCATTTCAGTGGTCCTTAGGTTCCTTCTAGTCCTGTTAACTATAGATGGCACTCTAGTCTTGTTTCTTTGTACTTCACCAATGAGTAAGATTATCTTGTATTTGTCTTTCTCCTTCTGGCTTATTTTCATAGCATGGTGTGCTCCATTCTATTCAAATTGTAGTGTAAAGCAACATTTTAATTTTTCTTTTACTTTTTAAACTTTTTTCTTGAATAATATTCTATTTTGTGTGCATTTATATTTTATATATGCCACTTCCATTTTTTAATTCTTGGGTCATACTTGGTGGCACTCAGAGCACTGCACTCAGAAATCACTGCAAGAAGGCTCTGGTGACCAAATGGGATGCCAGGAATCAAACCTGGGTCAGTTGCATACAAGGCAAATGCCCTACCCACTGTGCTATTGATCTTGCCTCTATATGCCACAATTTCTTTATCAATTTATCTATTATGTATCTACTATTATATTTCACTATTGTTAATCATATTTTAGTGAACATAGGTATGCATATATGTTTATGAATAAATATTTTTGTGTTCTTGGGATAATGCCAAATGAATAAAATTGCTGTTAGATAGAAACTCTGTAATGAATTTTTTTCAGTTGTCTTTCTTTTTTTTAAATATCTTTATTTAAACACCTTGATTACAAATATGATCGTAGTTGAGTTTTAGTCATATAAAGAACACCCACCTTCACCAGTGCAACATTCCCATCACCAATGTCCCAAATATCCCTGCTACCCACCTCCCATATGTATTTGAGACAGGCTTTTTACTTTCCTCTTTCATTCAAATTGTTATGATAGTTGGCAGTGCAGTTATTTCTCTAACTGCACTCATCACTCTTTCTGGTGAGCTTCAAATATCATGAGCTGACCTTCCAGCCCTCATCTCTTTTGTCCCTGAAAATTATTGCAAAAATATCTTTTATTTTTCTTTAAACTCATAGATGAGTGAGACTATTCTATGTCTATCTCTCTCCCTGACTTATTTCACTCAGCATAATAGATTAATGACTTCATCTCTCCTGATGGCTGCATAATATTCCATTGTATATATGTACCACAGTTTCTTTAGCCATTGATCTGTTGAAGGGCCTCTTGGTTGTTTGCAGATTCTGATTATTGCAAATAGCACTGCAGTGAATATAGGTGGGAGGAAGGGAGTTTTGAATTGTATTTTTGTGTTCCTAGGGTATATTTCTAGGAGTGGTATAGCTGGATCATATGGGAGCTCATTTTCCAGTTTTTGGAAGAATTTTCATATAGTTTTCCATAAAGGTTGGACAAGATGGCATTCCCACCAGCAGTGAATAAGAGTTCCTTTCTCTCCGAATCCCCAACTGCACTGCTTGTTCTCATTCTTTGTGATGTGCGACAATCTCTGTTGTGTGATGGTAAGATGGTGTGGTAAGAGATGATACTTTTTAGTTGTTTTGATTGGCATCTCCCTGATGATTAGTGATGTGGAGCATTTTTTCATGTGCCTTTGGCCATTTGTATTTCTTCTTTGACAAAGTATCTGTTCATTTCTTCTCCCCATTTTTTGATGAGATTAGATTTTTTTTGTCAAGTTCTGTCAGTGTCTTGTATATTTTATCTATTAGCCCCTTATCTGATGGGTATTGGGTGAATAATTTCTACAATTCAGTGGGTGGCTCTTGTATTCTGGGCACTATTTTCTTTGAGATGCAGAAGCTTCTCAGCTTAATATATTCCAATCTGTTTATCTCTGTTTCCACTTGTTTGGACAGTGCTTATTTCCTCCTTGAAGATGCCTTTAGTTTCAATGTCATGAAGTGTTTTACCTACATGTTGTTCTATATACTTATGGTTTCAGGTCTGATATCAAGGTCTTTAATCCATTTGGATTTTACCTTCATACATGGTGTTAACTGAGGGTCTGAGTTTGCTTTTTTGCAAGTGGCTAACCAGTTGTGCCAACACCACTTGTTGAAGAGGCTTTCCTTGCTCCATTTAGGATTTTTTGCCCCTTTATCAAAAATTAACTAATTGTTGCTGCAGTCATCTTGCGTCTCAGCAACTCTAGTGGGGGAAATATTCTTCATGAGAGGAAAGTGGGTGGAATATAAAATATAAAATAATGAAACCACACACAAGTATGTGGCCAACACATCTTCTGACAGGAGTGCAACAATGCGACAAGTTTAATTTTTAAGAAGGCGCTTTTATAAGGGGTAAAGCCAGTCATAGGTATTGAGAAGAATGTACACAATTACAAAGGAGAGTTTAACAATATATTAAGCTACGGATGTGAGTCCTAAGAATTCTGAGTTACAAAGGAAAAGGTCACAACTCAAAGCAGCTCTTAACAAATTAACTTCAGATGCAAAATAAGGGATTATTAAGAAGTAGAAAAAAAATCTAGGAACATGATTTCACTGGAATGAGCTCTAATATTTTAGAGGTCAAGTGAAAGAAAGAGCTAAATTGAGAACAGGGGTGGAGGGAGGACAACATTGGTGCTGGGGTTGCCCCTGATTCAATGTCACTATGTACCTAAATATTACTGTGAAAGATTTTTATCTACTGTGGTAAAAAAAAAAAAGTATTAAAAAAAAAAAAAGAGGGCCCGGAGAGATAGCACAGCGGTGTTTGCCTTGCAAGCAGCCGATCCAGGACCAAAGGTGGTTAGTTCGAATCCCGGTTTCCCACATGGTCCCCCGTGCCTGCCAGGAGCTATTTCTGAGCAGACAGCCAGGAGTAACCGCTGAGCATCGCCGGGTGTGGCCCAAAAACGAAAGAAAGAAAGAAAGAAGGAAAGAAAGAAAGAAAGAAAGAAAGAAAGAAAGAAAGAAAGAAAGAAAGAAAGAAAGAAAGAAAGAAAGAAAGAAAGAAAGAAAGAAAGAAAGAAAGAAAGAAAGAAAGAAAGAAAGAAAGAAAGAAAGAAAGAAAGAAAGAAAGAAAGAAAGAAAGAAAGAAAGAAAGAAAGAAAGAAAGAAAGAAAGAAAGAAAGAAAAGAAAAGAAAAAGAAAGAAAAAGAAAGAAAGAGCTAAATTCACTAAGGTGTAGTTCCTATTTTCTGGAAGAGTCAATAGCCCAGGATCTGCATTCTGGCTACACCTTGATTACCAAAAACAGAGGCTGCAAGGATATATTTGAAAAAGAGAAAAAATATTGCCTTTGATTTTGGTGCCAAACATTATCCAGAAAAGGGGTTTCTATTGGTCATCTTTGGTGCTGGGATTTCTGAAAGAATTTGATTGAGGCCATATTTTGGCCTGTGATTTTACAAGGGAGAGAGAGCCAAATATGACAGAAAAAATGTAATACCATAGCATGGATTTATCTCTTCAGAAATTTCTCAACTATCCATGCAGGGGAAGAAGTGTCCACAGTGGGCCTTTCAAAGAATCCTGTGGGGGTCATTTTAGTTCTCCACACCAGGGAAATCCATGGATACATCTGGTGGGCCTCTTGAGTTCCCCTTAAATGGAGATGTCTATACATGGTATGGCAGATTGTATGTCTGGGGAACATTCTCTGAGTACTCAAGCCTTTTCCACTAATCTGAGGATCTGTCTTTATTCCAATACCGAGTTGTTTTGATAACTATTGCTTTATAATACAGTTTAAAATTGGGGAAAGTAATGCCTTCCATATTCCTTTTCCCAAGGATTGCTTTAGCTATTCGTGGGTATTTATTGTTCCAAATGAATTTCAGAAGTGTTTGATCCACTTCTTTGAAGAATGTCACAGGTATCGTTAGAGGGATTGCATTAAATCTGTATAATGCTTTGGGGAGTATTGCCATTTTAATGTTATTCCTGCCAATCCATGAGCATGGGACCTCTCCATAGTGTTTACTGTCAAGGGTGAACCAGATGACAGTTCCACTGATAGTGAATGAATGTTCCGTTTCCATCTCACCCCTGTCAGCATTGATTATTTTTATTCATTTTGATATATGCCATTGATTACTCATTGTCATTTTGACTTGCATTACCTTGATAACTATGTTCAACTAGTATTGAACATACTTTCATTTACCTATGGATCATCTGTATGCCTTTATCTGTATTGCTATTGAGGTTTTTGAGTATTTAGTATATCTTGATGTCTTAGTATATCTAGTATATCTTGGCCCTTTGTCATGTGTATATGTGTGAGTATTTTCTTCTGTTCAGTTGGGTGCCTTTTTATTTCAACAGTCAGTTTATTTACAATAATGATTATATTGTAAGCACACAATATTCCATCACATACTCACCATCATAATGCCTACTTCCATATACCTATTACCAGTCCCTCCTACCTCACCATTAGATTAGCTCAGTTCTGTAGACAAAAAAAATCTCCTGTTCTAATGTTTTTGACCATTTGTTTTTCTCCTTCCTATGTTTTTATCTCATATATATAAGAAACTTTTATTGGGGGCCGGAGAGATAGCATGGAGGTAAGGCGTTTGCCTTTCATGCAGGAGGTCATCAGTTCGAATCCCGGCGCCCCATATGGTCCTCTGTGCCTGCCAGGAGCAATTTCTGAGCGTGGAGCCAGAAATAACCCCTGAGCACTGCCGGGTGTGACCCAAAAACCACAAAAAAAAAAAAAAAGAAACTTTTATTGGTTGAGGTGGTGACATCTATAGATATTATACATATATATTTACTCATATGTATTTAAATGAATAAATCTGCCTGCTAAAATTCCACAAAATTTTAAGTCAGTGATAAGTTGATAAAAATTTTTCAAAAAGTATATTTTTTGTATTACAGGTCAATATAATATAAAAGCTAATGGTATAAATTTACATGAAATAGATAAATCTTACAAATCTGCAATTTAAAAAGAAAATAAATTAGCAAAATTTAAAGAAAAATTTGAAGTATGTCCATGAGAAACTATCAATTATACTGCAAACCAAATAAAACTAAAATTAAAAAGAAAATATTGGCTTTATGTTATAAAATATTACATAATATTAAAATATTCTATTATATAATACTTATATATCTGCTTTAATAGTAAAAGATTTTAAGAAAAATATGTATGGATTTAAAAAATTACCTGACTAGCTATAGGACATTTAATATAAACAGATAATTAATTATTAAAAATATAAACCTTAAAAACTAAAAATAAGCAAACCTTTTAAATCTAGTAGACGGGGCTCATCTCTTTCGGGAGATGGCCCTGACTTTCCAGTGTGGGGACCTTTTTGGCAGACAGATTAAATTATTAAAATTTATTCCAGTTGAGTTGTCTCTTCCTTCGAGCCTGGACTCTAGCATTTGGAGGCTTGTCTGGTGCCAAATGGTGAAAACCTATTTGCCAACAAGATCTCCTAAACATACACTGGAACACCCTCGAGGTATGTAAAGGCCTAAGGAAATGGAGCTCAGGGGAAAGCCCTGAAGGGGAGAAACTGGATGCGTGCAGTATTACTCCCCAGGGCTGGAGGCTACGGGAATGCCCTCGAAGGTTCACGACCAGGGATATCCATGTGGGTTTAACTCCCACTCGGGGGTTCACTAGCATCAGTGCCAGGGGGGTAATATGTGGGTTTGGGTGCAACATGGACCCTGTGGATTTAACTCCCACTAAGATTTCTCGTCACTCCGTGTCTCCATCTTTATCTCTGTCTTGTCTGGTTAGAACATGGAAAGAAATTCTAGGGAGAATGCCATCCCCCACCCCTTAGGGTTGGTAGAATTTGGTTTAAGTCAAGCAGAAATTGTGTGTTGTGTTGACCTTGTGTGTGTCTTTGTATAGATTGATTTGCAAGTCTGATTGATCTACTAGAGACAGGGCAGGGAGCAGCAGGGGACAGAGGTCATAAACTCATTGACTTCTCTCAATGGCCATCAGGAGAAGTCTAGACTTTGAGACCAATTTCAGCTACTTTCCTGCTATGTTTAGTTGAGGAGGGCAGAGGAAGATGACGCTATCTCCATGTGTATGTAGAGTGGGAGGGTATAAAAATGACCATGCCTGACTGCCTTTTTTTTTGTTTGCACCCCCCACCTTTTTTTTTAAGTTAAAAATTGGCTGGAGAGGGAAAAAAAGGGGAAAAAGTGGTCTTTTTAAAAAAAACCAATTCAAATAGCTTACAGTAATATTAAAATTTGCTCCTTATCTTGAAAGGTTCGGCAGTCCAGATACTGCTCCGACACGAAGAAATGAAGAGACAGTTACTCAGGCAAAAGCTTAAGTGGGATCTTTATTCTGGCCAGCCAGGGTTCAATGCTCATTTGGAACTGAACCAAAGGACCACATGGCGTTCTACGTTCGTTCTTATATACCATAAGAAGGGGGAGGTGGAAGGAAGGGATAGTGACGACTTCCTTAAGGGCGGGACATCTGCCAAGGTAATACGAGTTATTGGTGGGGGCGGGGTAGTGATGACTTCCCTTTTCAATCCCCACTTCTTGTAGTAAGGCTTCTAATCCTAGAAGCCAGTGTGATAGGGGGCCTCCATCTCCTGATATTCCTGGTCAGAATTACCTGTGTGAGCTAATTCTTGGTATTGTTGGCATAATACCATGAGCTTGACTTCCCCAACCTGAGCTCGAATGAATGTAGTGAGGCGATTCATTATGCATGGCCCAATGGCTACCAGATGTAAGAGGCCCAAAAGGGGCCCCAGTAGGGGTATTAGATAGGGGAGAATCCCACCCCATAAAGACCATAAGGGACCGTCTAATAGCTCCTTTCTTCTTTTGGCCAGATCCTCTTGATGGTGTTTGATTCTGTCCCGCACTATTCCCAATTTGTTAGTATAAAAACAACATTTTTCTTGCAAGACCATGGAAAGCCCTCCATTCTCTGCCAAGATTAAATCTAACCCTCGTCTGTTTTGTAATATCACTTCAGCCATGGAGTCAAGCTGGTCCTGCAGATCATTAATAGATTTATATACCGTCTCCACATCTGAAATTAACTTGTCATACCTGTCTATTGATATTGCTAGCCCTGCTCCCCCAGTCGCTAATCCACCTGCTACCCCAAGCCCTACCAGTAGGGGCAGGAGCACCACGGCTCGTTGAGACTGATGAGTGCCGCCTAAGAGATCTATGCTAGGCAGAGGGATGGGTTCTGTCCCTGGGATGATGTCAATGTTGGGAAGTACTAATGCTGGGGCACAAATTCCAGTCCAGTTTTGGGGTAAAAGAGAGTAAGCCAAATTTCCCCCACATATCCATACCCATTCCAGAGGTAAGCACCCTGGGCTGGGAGGGGAGCAGGTAGGACTTCTGAGCACTGAGCGGCTTCTACCTGACCCATGTCTACAGATTCGGTGCCATTATACGAATAGAAAACAGAAGATTCAAAGCTAAAAGTGACTACCTTAAAGGGTTTGACATAAATACAACTAAAAGAAGCAAAAGTTAGATTACCTAGTCGAACAGGGACAGCCAGAGGCCAATTTCCCCCCATCTTCATACAAAGCCAACAATCAGTGGCTAAAGAAGGGTTAGAGAAATTAAGAAGTTTGTGAGTTTCTTCTAGGATGTTCTAAGTATTTGGATCTAACTTCTCAGCAGGCATCTGGGGTCAGAGGGAGGAATGCCAGGGCCACTTAGGCATTAGGGTCTCCACCTCCTTTGTAGCCCAGTCTATGGCCTCCTTCTCTCTTTCCTGGTCTGTTGCCCCCCGCAATCCGAGATGTGAATGGGTGCCTTTAGGGGCCAACAGACCAAGTCTCCCACTTCGGCCATGCAACTCGTGGCTCCATAGGAGGATTTATGGCTATTAACTGTCCATTCCCCTCCCATGCTTCCCCTGTAAGTTTTGTTGAGCTTGTCCACCAGATATGCCTTGTTATTTTTGGTACACTTTTGATACTCCCTATAGCACTGGGAGTGAACTTGGTTAAGCTCCACACATCCAGCAGGGCATTTCCCCCCCACCCCCCCAAAGAGGGAGGCAAAGGCTGTGGTTTTGCTTTACACACCCATTCCGGCTCCCCCTCACATGGGACTGGAGGTAAGCAGTTCTAGTTCCACAGTCTACTGATCGAGTGTACAGAAGCCTACTGTTGAGTTGATAGCCCCCCTGCAGTCACAGGGGTTTCCATATAGTCTTTTTACCAGCTCATCTGGGTGTATGGCCTGATCGAGTCCTCCCTCAGCAAGTGCCAGGAGGAGCATTGTCAGAGTCAGTGAGTGCATCAGAGCTAGAGTGTGCCCACCGGACCCGAATCTTGAAGGGATTCTCAGTGGGCTCCACTTTCCACTCATCATGGTTGAGATCAGCAGGGGCAGGTTTTAGATGGGAGGCGTGAACCCAGGAAGCAATGCCATCCACCTTAACAGCAGTCGGGGTGATCAGAAGGACAACATAAGGTCCTTTCCACCTAGGCTCTAGTGTCTGTGAGGGTGCTCTCTCACCAAGACCTGGTCTCCCGGCTTGAAGGGGTGAGGCACCTTCAGTTCTCCAGGTTCATATGCCTGTCTGAGTCCCTTCCAGACTTGGCTTTGTAGGCAGTAATAATTTTCTTACTTTTAATATTACCAAGGGAAGCATAATTTTTGCTTCTTTCCTTATACTACCCATCTTTGTCAAATGTTAGGGTTGTTTTATTTTTGCTACCTGCTTTAACCTCTGTGATAGATAGGCATAATGTTATCTTTAATTGTTAACTTGGCTTATTAATTCCTGTGGCCTTTCTTTTCCTCTTATTTCCCTCATAGCTTTTTCTGATGACCATTTTGCTCCATATTTTTCCTAGAGATTTCATCACCCTAGAAGTCATTAAAGGGAACGTAGTTGAAGATCAATTTTCTGTAACTACTTCAGGCTGGCAAGGGACTGTAGTCTCAATCTCTAGATATGGTGAAATCTCATATTTCCCTAAAGGAGCTGTTAACTGGTTCACTTTTGCAGTCTTAACACCTGAAAAGGATCAGATCAATTAAACAGGGGAATATAACTTAACCCAATCAGGCCTTGGAGCAGTAAATAGTACAACTTGAATGGCACAGCTGTCCTTATTGTCTGTAATGATAGCACAAATTAAATAACAGAAATCAAAGCATCATAGCATTATCAATAAACACAGATCTGAGTTACTTTAGCCAGACTAACGTTTACATTTACAGTTTATGATCTGGTCCAGTACACCTAGTAAGAACATTTTCACATAAGTTACTTCAAAGAAGTGGGTTTTAAGTTAGGCCCACTAGAATTTTAATTAGCTACAAAAATAGTTTTTCTCTTTACCTTTACCTTGTACCTTACCAGGTATTTGAATAACTTGGCTTTTTTTTTTTTTTTGCACATATACAGCACTGTTGGAGAAATCTACATCTGGGGCACCCCCATTACTTACAGAGCTTTTCTGAGGATAGGTTGTAAACACAACAGGTTTATCACATCACAGTCACTCAGGTTTGGCTGATGAGTTGGTCAGTTCAGCATGAGAATCTTGTGGCTGACCGTGGGCCATCTCACCCCCTGTAGGAATTTTCAGAGGTGATCTGTCTGTACCAGCCCTCTTCAGGTTTGGAAGAGACTGACCTCGAATCCTCTTTCTCTTGAGATTGAGGGTGGAGGGTGAGAGCAGGGCCCACAGGCTGTGGTCAGTTAGTGCTGCTCCAGAATCTTTTAGGAAATCTTCAATTTCCTTACTCAGGCCATTCATCTCAGTATCTTTCCGGTCTTTACAGCCAAATGCTTAAGGGTGCCTGCTTGTCACACCACCTCAACTCCAATTATTCCTCTGAAAGAGGACTTTGGGGTCCCCTCACTAATTTTAGGATTTTCAGTCTGCATGGGGATAACTCCTCATGCAGAGAGAAAAGCCATCTGCTTGTATCTTGTGCAAAGCAACATGATGCCGTGACATAAAATGGTACTGAAAGGTTCTAGGAAAAGAGAAAAGGCAAATATTACTTAACCATATAGAAAATAGAATTTTACTTAGTTTTCTGGCCTCAGTTTATAGGCAGAAGGCACCAGCAATTTATGTTACACAAATTAATTCTGAAAACCAGGAAGAATGCTCACTACTTCTGGCAGATTTAGACTTTTAAAGAATTTATAATTAACAATTACCAATTTTTAAAAACTTTAAAACTGAACCTTAATGATTTTTTTAAGTTCTTGACTATTTTTCTTAAAAATAGCTTTTTTAAAATAGCTTTTATTATTATTAGATGTTCATAAGATTTCTTATTACTCCATTCTTCACTCAATAGCATGACAACACTATAACATGCTTAAAATATTTACAGTTCTTTTATGTTAACCTAAAGGCATATCAGCAACAATCATTTAGTTTGATTATACAGATTTTTCCTAGTACACACTTTTAATTTCTTTTGCACATCCTTAAACTTTTTGTATTCAGCCATTTTCCTTTCTGCATGCAAGGCAAATGCCCTACCTTCCGGCTCCTTCTTCTCTTCTCTCTCTCTCTCTTTTTTTTTCATTTTAACTTCTCCACTCATCCTTCAGAGTGGTTTTGCTGCTAAAAACTGCCACATGCACCGAACTCAGACTAGAACTTAGCATTAGGGCCCAAGAAACAGAGCTTTAAATTGTCTGCTGCCAGTTTAGAATTACTTTGCTGAATATTTTTGCACCTAGCAGGACCAGATTTTATTGATTCCTTTTTCTTTAGATATTCACAACCTAGTACCATCAATATTTTCACATTAAGCCAGCTTAAAATCCACCATTAAGTTTGGTGAGATAAATTCGACATGGAATTGAGATACTGTAACAATAACTTGCATTCACAAAGTTAACAATATTGTTTAAAAAAAAAGGCCAACCACAATAATGCAACATTTTCTCCCCAATTTTTCATTTTAAAAAACCTTTAAGTTAGAAATTTAAACGCTCAAAATTTTTTCTTTGATATGTAAAAGACCCACTGGGATTACTTTGCCTACACCCAAATTTCCCAGCCAGGAAGAACAATAGCATAGCCCTGGGGGCTCGGTGAATTCCTTCAGGCTGGAGAGTTAAAAAGCACTCTTTTTTTTTTTTTTTTTCAGCTAAAAAGTGGCCAGTTAACCCAATTTCTTTCTGGCCTTAATGCATGGCAGGAAAGTTGGATGATTGCAAAGTCCAGAAATTCTCCAGGGAAATTTTATCCCCGATGGCCATTGAGAAACCTGGAGTTTATAATCTCCATCACCCTCTGCCATGTCCCTAGAATAACAAAGCTGGTTTAACACACAATTTCTCTGGCCCAAGGAGAGGTAGCAATTTTTTTAAGAGTTTCCCTCCATGTTTAAACCAGACAAAGAAAACACGGAACACAGAACCACAGACAAAGATCTACAATTAAAAGAAATAGGGTTCACCACGGCAGCCTGGGAACGTCTTCCTGCTGCTACAAAATCGAGCTCCTGGGGGCCCTCCAGGGTTGTGATCTATAGTTTTTGAACTCATCAGTTCACTACCACACGGAATCCACGTTGAGTGGGGAATCTTTTTTTTTTTTTTTTTTTTGTGGTTTTTGGGTCACACCCGGCAGTGCTCAGGGGTTATTCCTGGCTCCAGGCTCAGAAATTGCTCCTGGCAGGCACGGGAGGACCATATATGGGACACCGGGATTCGAACCAATGACCTCCTGCATGAGAGGCAAACGCCTTACCTCCATGCTATCTCTCCGGCCCTGAGTGGGGAATCTTAATTCCACCCGGAATCGACGTTGAGTGGAGAACTCAAGCCCTCAATCACACAATCATTTTCCTATTTCTATTTCCAAATACACATCAAGTCACAACCAACAAGATAAGATTTACTGCTAGTTTCTACACACATCAAGTCACAACCAACGAGGAAACTACGCCTGCCCAGTGGGGCCCGACTGTGAAAAATTGTGAGTGCTGCCTGTGTGTGTCTGTCTACTATCCTGTTGCATGAATCTCTTGGGAGTGGGCCAAAAAGAGGCTTCAGCAGAGCAAGGAAGCTCCGCTTCCCTATGCGGCCGTGCGCTCTTTCTAAGAAAAGAACACCATCACAACAGAAAGAAAAAAAATCACACTAAGAACTGTGCTGGATCACTGAAGCCCAGCATTTCTCTCCGGACTGTCTTCTCTGCTGCGTGCTTGAGCCTAAGATTTGATCTTGTGTGAGGCTTCATCCACGGAGGACTCCCCTCCCTTGGAGGCAAGTTGACCCATCCAGAAAGGGCGGAACCAGAAGAGTGTTCTGCCTGCATCATTTAGCCAATGAATACCACCACAACACGTAGAAAAACTCACAATACAAGTGTGACAATGTGGAAACAATACAGGCCAGCATCAGACATAGAGAATGAAGATGACAATTCTGATGACCAGATAATGATCAACCAACTAATCAACCTCTCAGATAAGGACTTTAGACTAGCAATATGGAAGATGCTCAACGAACTCAAAGAAACCATGGATCAAGTTGAACAGAACACTAATAAGAACCAAGAAAATATGAAGACAGAAATCACAAAACTCCAAACTGAAATAACATGTCAACTAACAGGACTGAAAAAGTCAGTAAATGAAGTGAATGACAAAATGGATAAGCTCTGGGACAGGGTATCAGAAGCTGAGAATAGACTTGGTGCTGTGGAAGATGAGATACATAACAATTCCATACAGCAGGAGAGACTGGAAAAAAACTTAAAGCAAATGAACAGACAATGGAAAAATTACTCAAAGAATGGGAACAGATGAAAATAGAAGTCTATGATAAGATCAACAGAAACAACTTAAGAATCATTGGAGTCCCAGAGACCCAGGAAGAAAATTTCCAGGAAGAATCAATGGTCAAGAACATCATTAAAGAGAAACTTCCAGAGCTAAAGAATATATGTGATCAAATCCTGCATGCTCGAAGAGTACCAATCAAAGAGACCCCAGAAAAACTACCCCAAGACACATCCTAGTCACAATGACGAATCCCACAGATAGAGACAGAATTCTGAAAACAGCAAGATCAAAAGGGGAAATTACATTCAAGCAAGCATCTTTGAGATTTACAGCAGACCTGTCCCCAGAAACACTCAAGGCCAGAAAGTGGTGGGACATTGTGACAAGACTGAATGAAATGAATGCTTCACCTAGAATCCTGTACCCAGCAAAACTCACTTTCCGGTTTGACGGAAGAATATATAGTTTCACAGACAAACAACAGCTCAGAAACTTTACAGACTCAAAACCAGTCTTAAGAGAAAACTAAAAAACCTAATTTAAGACAAACTAACCAAAAGACACACCAAATTTCGATATAAAGATGGCATTAAATCCCAGGACAATTCTTTCTCTCAATGTCAATGAACTAAATGCACCAGTTAAGAGACATAGAGTGGCTAAATGGATCAAAAAACTCAATCCAACCTTCTGCTGCCTACAAGAAATGCACCTGAATAGTCAGAACAAACATAGACTCAAAATAAAAGGCTGGAGAAAAATTATCCAAGCAAACAACACCCATAAAAAAGCTGGAGTGGCCATACTAATATCAGATAATGCAAACTTTATACTCAGGAAGGTTGTAAGGGACAAAGATGGACATTTTATATTAATCAAGAGGTATGTAGAGCAGGAAGAAATAACTCTCCTAAACATATATGCACCGAATGAGGGGCCAGCAAAATATTTAATACAACTGTTGACAAATCTAAAAAATAATATCAATAACAACACAATAATTGTGGGGGACCTCAAGACGGCTTTGTCAACACTGGATAGGTCAACCAGACTAAAACCCAACAAGAATATACTAGACAGAAATGGAAGAAAGAGGCCTAGTGAATATATATAGGACACTCCATCCCCAGAAACCTGGATACACATTCTTCTCCAATGTACATGGGACATTCTCCAGGATAGACTACATGCTGGCACATAAAACATACCTCCATAAGATCAAGAGGATAGAAATTTTGCAGACTACCTTCGCTGACCACAAGGCTCTGAAATTATTTGTGAACTCCAAAGGAACTCAGAAGAAACACTTTAACACCTGGAAGTTAAACAGCCTCATGCTCAATAACCAGTGGGTCCGAGATGAAATCAAGGAGGAAATCAAAAGGTTCCTGGAAACAAATGACAATAAAGACACAAACTATTAGAACTTATGGGACACAGTAAAAGCAGTACTGAGAGGAAAATTTATAGCTTTGCAAACACACATCAGGAAGGAAGAAGGAGCTTACCTGAGTAGCTTAATGACACAGCTAATAGAACTAGAAAGTGCTCAACAAAAGGATCCAAAAATAGGGAGACAGAAGGAAATAACAAAGCTGAGAGCAGAAATCAACGAACTGGAAACCCAAAAAACAATCCGAAAGATCATCGAAAGCAGGAGTTGGTTCTTTGAAAAAATAAACAAGATTGATAGACCACTGTCAAAACTAACAAAGAAAGAGAGAGAAATAAACTTGATAACTCGTATTAGGAATGAAAAAGGAGATATCACTACTGATATGACAGAGATTCAAAGGTTAATCAGAAACTACTTTGAGAAACTGTACGCCACTAAAAATGAGAACCTAGAAGAAATGGATAAATTCTTGGACTCTTATAATCTTCCATGGTTGAAGGAAGAGGATGTAGCATATCTAAACACCCCCATCACTATTGATGAAATTAAAATGGTAATCAAATGTCTGCCCAAAAACAAAAGCCCAGGCCCAGATGGATTCACTAATGAATTCTCTCAAACTTTCCAAGAGGAACTACTACCAATCCTGGCAAGACTCTTTCATGAAATTGAAAAAACGGAAACACTTCCAAATAGCTTTTATGAAGCCAGCATCACCTTGATTCCTACACCAGACAGAGATGCTATGAAAAAAGAAAATTACAGACCAATATCGCTGATGAATACAGATGCAAAGATCCTCAATAAAATCCTGGCAAAT
This sequence comes from Suncus etruscus, assembly GCF_024139225.1. NCBI lineage: Eukaryota > Metazoa > Chordata > Mammalia > Eulipotyphla > Soricidae > Suncus > Suncus etruscus. The sequence goes on from NC_064851.1 coordinate 49,278,749, forward strand.
AGGATTCAATGCCTCATTAAGAAGATCATCCACTATGATCAAGTAGGTTTCATCCCAGGAATGCAAGGATGGTTTAACATCCATAAATCTATCAACATAATACACAACATCAACAACAAGAAAAATAAAAACCACATGATCATATCAATAGACACAGAGAAAGCATTTGATAAGGTCCAACACCCATTCTTGATCAAAACTCTCAGCAAGATGGGAATGGAAGGGACCTTTCTCAATATAGTTAAGGCCATCTACCACAAGCCAGTGGCAAGTATTATCCTCAATGGAGAAAAACTAAAAGCCTTCCCTCTAAATTCTGGCACAAGACAAGGCTGTCCTTTCTCACCACTCCTATTCAACATAGCACTGGAAGTACTCGCTATAGCGATTAGGCAAGAAAAGGATATCAAGGGAATCCAGATAGAAAAGGAAGAAGTCAAGCTCTCACTGTTTGCAGATGACATGATACTACTCTACTTAGAAAACCCTAAAGACTCTACCAAAAAGCTTCTAGAAACAATAAAATCATATAGCAAGGTGGCAGGCTACAAAATTAGCACACAAAAATCAATGGCCTTTCTATACACCAATAGTAAGAAGGAAGAAATGGACATTAAGGAAACAACCCCATTCGCAATAGTGCCACACAAACTCAAATATCTTGGAATCAACTTGACTAAAAATGTGAAGGACCTTTACAAAGAAAATTATAAAACTCTGCTCCAAGAAATAAGAGAGGACACGTGGAAATGGAAGCACATACCCTGCTCATGGATTGGCAGGATTAACATCATCAAAATGGCAATACTCCCCAAGGCATTATACAGATTTAATGCGATCCCTCTAAAGATACCCATGACATTCTTCAAAGAAGTGGATCAGGCACTTTTGAAATTCATTTGGAACAAACACCCTAGAATAGCTAAAGAAATCATTGGGGAAAAGAATATGGGAGGAATTACTTTCCCACACTTTAAACTGTACTACAAAGCAATAGTTATTAAAAACAGCATGGTATTGGAATAAGGACAGAACCTCAGATCAGTGGAATAGGCTTGAATACTCAAAAAATGTTCCCCAGACATACAATCACCTAATTTTTGATAAAGGAGCAGGAAATCCTAAATGGAGCAGGGAAAGCCTCTTCAACAGGTGGTGTTGGCACAACTGGATAGCCACTTGCAAAAAATTGAACTTAGACCCCCAGCTAACATCATGTACGAAGGTAAAATCCAAATGGATTAAAGACCTTGATATCAGACCCAAAACCATAAGATATATAGAACAACACATAGGCAAAACACTCCAGGACATTGAGACTACAGGCATCTTCAAGGAGGAAACTGCACTCTCCAAGCAAGTGAAAGCAGAGATTAACAGATGGGAATATATTAAGCTGAGAAGCTTCTGCACCTCAAAGGAAATAGTGTCCAGGATACAAGAGCCACCCACTGAGTGGGAGAAACTATTCACCCAATACCCATAAGATAAGGGGCTAATCTCCAAAATATACAAGGCACTGACAGAAGTTTACAAGAAAAAAACATCTAATCCCATCAAAAAATGGGGAGAAGAAATGAACAGACACTTTGACAAAGAAGAAATACAAATGGCCAAAAGACACATAAAAAAATGCTCCACATCACTAATCATCAGGGAGATGCAAATCAAAACAATGATGAGATACCACCTCACACCCCAGAGAATGGCACACATCACAAAGAATGAGAATAAACAGTGTTGGCGGGGATGTGGAGAGAAAGAAACTCTTATCCACTGCTGGTGGGAATGCCATCTAGTTCAACCTTTATGGAAAGCAATATAGAGATTCCTCAAAAATCTGGAAATCGAGCTCCCATACGATCCAGCTATACCACTCCAAGGAATATACCCTAGGAACACAAAAATACAATACAAAAATCCCTTCCTTACACCTATATTCATTGCAGCACTATTTACCATAGCAAGACTCTGGAAACAACCAAGATGCCCTTCAACAGACGAATGGCTAAAGAAACTGTGGTATATATACACAATGGAATATTATGCAGTTAGGAGAGATGAAGTCATGAAATTTTCCTATACATGGATGTACATGGAATCTATCATGCTGAGTGTAATAAGTCAGAGAGAGAGAGAGAGAGTGAGAGAGAGAGAGAGAAACGCAGAATGGTCTCACTCATCTATGGGTTTTAAGAAAAATGAAAGACATTCTTGCAATAATAATTTTTAGACACAAAAGAGAAAAGAGCTGGAAATTCCAGCTCACCTTAGGAAGCTCACCACAAAGAGTAATGAGTTTAGTTAGAGAAATAGCTACATTTTGAACTGTCCTAATAATGAGAATTTATAAGGAAAATGGAAAGCCTGTTTAGAGTACAGGTGGGGGTTGGGTGGGGAGGAGGGAGATTTGGGACATTGGTGATGGGAATGTTGCACTGGTGATGGGTGGTGTTCTTTACATGACTGAAACTCAAACACAATCATTTATGTAATCAAGGTTTTTAAATAATATATATAATATAAAATAAAATAATACTTTTTTGGTTAGTTTGGGGGACACACTCAGAATTGCTCAGGAGCTAGAAAGATAGTGTGGGGTCAAAGCACTCACCTGAATGCCATTGATCCCATTTCAACTGCACAACTCCTGAGCAGTGCTAGCAGTGATCCTTGAGTTAGAAACTAGGAGTCAGTTCCAAGTAATGCTGTGTGTAACCTTCACAAAGAAAAAAAATATAGCAATAATAATTGCTATAATTAATAGTTGACCATTCAGGATGTATTTATCAGTGCGGAAAACATGGCACATCAGTGCAATCTATTTTTTTTTCTTTTTAGTTTTTTGGGTCACACCAAGCAGTGCTCAGGGGTTACTCCTGGCTTCAGGCTCAGAAATCGCTCCTGACAGGCTCGGGGGTCCTTATGGGATGCTGGGATTGAACCAATGACCTTCTGCATGAAAGGCAAATGCTCTACCTCCATGCTATTTCTCAGTCCCCATCAGTGCTATCTAAATTTAATTCAATTTAATCCTGCCAATACTTATAAAGCCCTCAGTTTGAAGTATATAAGAAGTTATTTCTCAAATTAAAAAGGTGCTTTTTGCAAATTTATTTTAGTTCACTACTTCAGAGAACCCATAGCCAACAAATTTGTTTCCCTGTATCTTTTCTCCATATCAAGTCATCATTTGACCAAAATTTATTGAGGGTTTATTGTCTTCAGAACCACATGTTAATAATACTTGGGAATAATCTAGTAAGAAATATAAATATCACCCACTCTTACAGAAGTGAACAATCTAGTATAAGAAGACTTCATTCATATAATATCTGTGATGTATAAAAACCTGGGCTGGACAAAAGAAATTGTACTAAGGAAATGATATTGGCTGAGATGAAAGGAAGATTAGACTGAGCTGGCCCAAAGGCTGATGGCCCTGTGGAGAGAAAAGATAATATTTGTCTAGATTAAAAAAAGGAAACTAGGGGCCGGGTAGGTGGCGCTGGAGGTAAGGAAGCGCTAGCCAAGGAAGGACCGCGGTTCGATCCCCCGGCGTCCCATATGGTCCCCCCAAGCCAGGGGCGATTTCTGAGCACATAGCCAGGAGTAACCCCTGAGCGTCAAACGGGTGTGGCCCAAAAACCAAAAAAAAAAAAAAAAAAAAAAGGAAACTAGTGTTAGATTATGAGAGAAAACAGGAGAGGACACTGGGATAAGATGGTCCAGGCTCTTCAGTCATAGTTAAATTTTGTCTTTAATGAAAATAAACACCAAAATATCACTGTCATATTTTATTTGTCATGATGAGTTAAAGGGTTTTGTTATAAGGCTGTAGAGATAGTATAGCAAGAATTATTCTTACCTTACATGTGATAGACCCAAATTCTATCCTCTACCCCACATATGATTCCCTGGCACTTCCAGAAGCGATTTCTGAGCACAGAGCCAGGAGTAAGTCCTGAGTGTAGCCAGATGTGTCCTCCAAACTAAATAAATAAACACATAAATAAATAGTCTAGTGGTTGTCTAGAACTAAAAAAGTCAGATAAATATTAGAAGACTAGTCAAGAAAGTTTTGACATAGTCTGGGTCAATGGCAGTAGTCTTGGCTAGAGGAGAGTGTCAAAGAATCCAAGAATTCTGCTTGGTTATGTCATCATCCAAAAGAAAAAATATAAAATAAATATTTGGTTTGATATGGGAGGCGGTGGGAAAATATGCAGATAATCTGGGTTTAATATGATTTTTGAGACAGTAAATAAAGTAGTTAAAAAGCACTTAGAATGGACAGTTCCCAGAGAGATAGTACAGCTGTGTTTGCCTTGCAAGCAGCCGATCCAGGACCAAAGGTGGTTGGTTCGAATCCTGGTGTCCCATATGGTCCCCCGTGCCTGCCAGGAGCTATTTCTGAGCAGACAGCCAGGAGTAACCCCTGAGCACTGCTGGGTGTGCCCCCCCCCCAAAAAAAAAAAAAGAATGGACAGTTCCAAACACTGGCAAGACTAAGACACAACAGGAACTCTTACACATTGCTGGTGGAAATGCAAAATGAAAAAAAAAATTTTTTTTTGTTTTTGGGCCACACCCGGCGGTGCTCAGGGGTTACTCCTGGCTGTCTGCTCAGAAATAGCTCCTGGCAGGCATGGGGGACCATATGGGACACCGGGATTGAACCAACCACCTTTGGTCCTGGATCAGCTGCTTGCAAGACAAACACCGCTGTGCTATCTCTCCGGGCTCAAAAAAATTTTTGTATGACTTGTTATACAACAAAATATCTTCTTACTATATGAACCCATTATTATCTTCTTAGTATTTTACAAAAAGAGGTGAAAACTTATATCTACTCCCAAACTTGTACATAAATGCATATAGTAGTTTTATTCATAACTGTCAGCATTTAAAATGTCTCTCAGTACTTAAAAAAATAAATGATGATACAGCTAGATAATATAACATTAAAATGAATCATTATGAAAAATAAATGAGCAATCAAGTCATGAGAGGACATGTAAGATTCTTAAGTGCTTATTATCAAATGAAAGAAATCAATATAAAAAGGTTACTTGCTATCTGAGTCAATTGCATGATATTCTGTTAAGTTAAAATGATCAAGACAGTAAAGTGATCAGTAGCTGCCAGGGATGGTGTAAAGGGGAAAATGGCCAAAAAAAAACAAAAAAAAGTGGAAACTTGATAAATCTAAAAGTACATCTTGTGGAATTTATAAGAATATGAATTCAGGGGGCCGGGCGGTGGCGCTAAAGGTAAGGTGCCTGCCTTGCCTGCGCTATCCTTGGACGGACTGCGGTTCGATCCCCCGGTGTCCCATATGGTCCCCCAAGCCAGGAGCAACTTCTGAGCGCATAGCCAGGAGTAACCCCTGAGCGTTACCGGGTGTGGCCCAAAAACAAACAAAAAAAAAAAAAAAAAAAAAGAATATGAATTCAATCACTTCACTACCATTGCCTCACATTGCCAAATGCAATCCCCAGCACTGCCATTGTGATCTCTAGTGCCACAAAAATGTGTAGCCCAGGCTAAATATGCAAGCACTAAAACCATGTGACCTTTGTACATCAAGACAAAACGAAGGGAAAAGAAGGGAAGGGGAGAGAAAAGAGACCATTGTCATGGGAATCTGGAACTTCAAAAGGGACATCTGAGATGGAGATTGGAAGTTAGCAGCTATTAAAAATAGTTCATATGGGCTAACCAGAAGACTAAGAGGGTTCACAAAGAACTGGAAGAATGAGACAAAGAAACCAAGAGAGTGTTGCAAGAATAAGGGAGTATCTGACAATGCCTAACGTTCTTAGGAAGTTAAGAGGAGAACTGAAAAAAAAATCTGTTAGTTACATATAAAGAAAGTGATCAGTGACCTTGGCAAGAGTTCTTTCAGTGGAGAACTGAGAGCAAGGCTAAACTGCAATGATGTAAGGAAAGGGAGGGCGTTTTAGTGATCCTTTTTCCATTTTTCTCAGGAAATTTGACTGTGATGTGACAGCTAAAGAGGAGTTAGAAAGTCAAATGAAGGACTTTGTTTACTTACATTGGAAAAGAAATGCCTTAACCAAAACGGCATTAATTTTGGAAAAAGTAAGGGTGGATACCAATCTGATTTCTTCACCTCACTTCCTCTATGAATGTTTCCCCGTTAACTTCAGATGTGATATTTCCCTCTTTCTGGTTCTGAAGCTTCCCTGAAAGTGTTACTTCTCACCTGATACAATAGCTATTTGTATTTATGACACTCAACAAAATATTTATTGAACTAGAAAAAGATAAAAGACCATCAGAGGCCTATGAAAATATATAAAATTATAATCTGAGTTTATTTGTCATGCAAAGGAAATTACCAGTAAGAAAATTCAATGACATGTTCTTTGGAAGGAGAAAGGACAGGGATCTTGTTTGAATAATAAGAAAAAATGGGGCCGGAGAGATAGCATGGAGGAAAGGCATTTTTCCTTTCATGCAGAAGGTCATCGGTTCGAATCCTGGCATCCCATATGTCCCCCGTGCCTGTCAGGAGCAATTTCTGAGCATGGAGCCAGGAGTAACCCCTGAGCACTGCCAGGTATGACCCAAAAACCACACACACACACACACACACACACACACACACACACACACACACACACAAAATGGTTTTATGGTAGCTATGCTTCCTAGAGAAGATATTTTGAAAAAAATATTCCAAATTTTCAGTGATCACAAGGCAGTATTCAGTGAATTCCGATATGGGTCTAGCATTCTTGGAGACCTCAATCAGAATAACCCAATACAGACAGAGAGTGGAGAGGATGGAGATGGGGGTCACTGGTGATGGGGCATGTTCTTTTTCATAATTGAAACTAAACTACAAACATTTTTATAATCATGGTACTTAAAGATATTATAAAAACATGACCTAATATCAGACTGAAACCAAAATTTAAATAGAAGAATACATAGGCAGAACACTAATGGTATTGAAGCTAAGAGCATCCTCAAGGATGAAACACCACTGACCAAGCAAGTGGAAGTAAAGACAGACAAATGAGACTATATTAAACTAAGAAGCTTCTGCATCTCAAAGGAAATGGTGACTAAGATGCAAAGACTGCCCACAGAATGGGAGAAACTATGCAGTACCCCTCTGAAAAGGTGTCACTATCTAAGATATATAAGGCACTGGTAAAGCTTAGCAAGAAAAAACGTGTAGCCCCATCTAAAAGTGGAAAGAAGAAATGAACAGAAGCTTCCTCTAAGAAGAAGAAACATAGATGGCCAATAGGCACAGGAAAAATTCTCCACATAATTAATCATCAGGGAGATGCAAATAAAAGTTACAGTGAAATAACATCTCACATCACAGAAACTGGCACACATCACAAGAACAAGAACAGTCAGTGCTGGCGAGGATGCAGGGAGAAAGGTTCACATCTGATGAAAATGCCAATTCATCCAGCCTTTTTGAAAAACAATATGGATATTCCTCAAAAAACCTATGATCCATCAATACCACTCCTAAGAATCTACCATAGGAGCCCCAAAACAAAATTCAGAAAAACCCTCTGCATTCTGCATTTGTATATTTATTTCAGCACTATTCTCCATAGAAAGAACCTGGAAACAACCCAGGTACCCAAGAACAGATAAATAGATAAAGAAATAATGTTGCATCTACACAATGGAATACTATGTAGCTGTTAGGAAAAATGAAGTAATAAAATTTGCTTTTACGGGCCGGAGAGGTGGCGCTAGAGGTAAGGTGTCTGCCTTGCAAGCGCTAGCCAAGGAAGGATCGCGGTTCGATCCCCCGGCGTCCCATATGGTCCCCCCAAGCCAGGGGCAATTTCTGAGTGCTTAGCCAGGAGTAATCCCTGAGCATCAAACGGGTGTGGCCCCCCAAAAATTTTTGCTTTTACATGGATGGATGTGGAGAGTATTATGCTGAGCAAAATGAGTCAGAAGGAGGAGAGACATAGAATAATTATATTCACTTGTGTGATATACAAAGATAGTCTGATAATAATATGCAGAAACAAAAGTTACAAGGTGCATGGCATCATTGATCTTATCCCTACATTCAGACAGAAAATGGGTAATACAGTTTAGGCATTACAATAACAAGATGGTATGCAGTGACAACAGTCACAAGGTACATGGCATCATTGATACCTTTTCAATAACAACCTTGCAAACCACAGTGTCTAAAAGAAGAAAGAGGTGGGGAGGGGAGGGAAGTAAAGGTCACCTAGGCAAGCAGGGAAGAGGGAAGGGAGAGAGCAGGATGGAAATTGGGGACATTGGTCTTCGGTGGCAGAAAGTGTCCACTGGTGAAGGATTTTGTTCATTGTATGACGGGAACTCAATCAAGAACAACTCTGTAACAGTGAGAAAAAATACCAACTGTATTATGAACTACCCTGTAATGATGATGTTTAAACAAAGTAATTGAAAAGATATATAGTAAATAAATGTATTTTCTTTTCCTTATGGTGTTCTTATAATACTGTCTTTTTTTCTAGCTTATTTTATTGTAAAAACATAGTTTAAAATACATATGAAATGGGGCCGGAGAGACAGCGTGGAGGTAAGGTGTTTGCCTTTCATGCAGAAGGTCATTGGTTCTAATCCCGGTGTCCCACATGGTCCCCCGTGCCTGCCGGGAGCGATTTCTGAGCGTAGACCCAGAAGTAACCCCTGAGCACTTCCGGTTGTGATCCAAAAACCACTCATCACATAGAGAGATGAGTGCAGTTAGAAAAATAACTACACAAAAAACTATCATAACAATGTGAATGAATGAGGGAAATAGAAAGCCTGTCTTGAGTACAGATGTGGGTGGGGTGGGGAGGAGGAAGACCTGGAAAATTGGTGGTGGGAATCTAGCACTGGTGAAGGGGGGTGTTCTTTACATGACTGTAATCAAACAACTACAATCATATTTGTAATCACGGTGTTTAAATAAAGATAATAATAAAAATATTTTAAAAAAAGAAAAGATAAAAACCATATGATATGCAAAATATGTAACAATCAACTGATTACACTATTGATAAGTATTCTGTTTAATAGCAGATCATTAGTATGCTTTGGGTGAGTTAAAAGTTATGGAACTGGAGAGATATAGTACAGAGATATAGTATAGCACACCTTACACACCTAGGTTCCTTTCGGCCCTTATCTCTGGGAATTATTTCAATGTCTTTAATTTTTCTTAAAACCCATTGTGAAGCATTTTAAACTGCAGAGGGTTTAGGGTCTCCCAATGTTCACATTTTCAGGGGTCAATTGTACCTTACTAGTTTCCCTATTTGTTAGAGAAAGAGGAAAATAATTGTAGTTATCTTTAAGAGTGTGTGGTATCCAATGAGATGATTTATTTCAAAATATACTTAGCTTGATTCAACGCATGTAATCAACAAGCATCAACTATTATTGTTTCATGGAGGCAAAGAATGCAAGAAAAGTTTCATATAAACATTTCAGTACAACATTTTTGAAAAACCAACAAGGAATCTGGGAACAAAGAATAAAGAAATTCCAATCATGCAGTTATCCTGTCAGAGACTCCAGATTCTTTGCTTCTGTAATATTGAATGATGTTGATATGCGACCAAGGATCAATATCTAGACAAAGTTTTATTGGGGGCATGTGCTCAAGTGCAAGAGAAAAAGCATGAAAGGTAAATGTGTCTAGACTTTTAATATCAGACTCTCAGAATTTAAGAGTATACAAGACAATCTGGCAACACTCTGTTCACTCCAGGACACAATGCAATCAGACTCAGATACTGTACATATTCCTCTGGCCAGACATGTGCTTGCCTTGTTCAGATTTGGTTCCAGAGACTGACAACAGCCCTGCAGTTACAGACCTAGTGGCGCATTGAAGTGGTGAGCTGACAGCCTATCTCATTCTAGCAAGTACCAGTACTTCTGTCTTCAAGTGGGGCATGGGTAGATGGGGTGGGTGGAGAGGAAGTTTGCTTAGTATGCCCTAAAGAATTTGTAGGCTGGACAGTCTTCGGCCATATTAGAAAAGCTGTTTAACTGGCACTGAGGAATTTACAGGTTGGGTTTTTTAACTGGGGTGAGGATCAAGTTCAGATTTTAGTCATTGTTTCTAGTAGAGTCTGTTCCTATTTTCTTTCTGGTCTTGACTGAAGTTGGAAAACAATATGTGTGTGTATGAGCTGGCAAAATAGTACAGGGATTAAAGCCCATGCCTTGCATGCTTTCTGTCTCAGTTTGATCCACGAATCACATTGTCCACCGAGCATTGTGGAGGATACTGCCAAATGTGACCCTAGATGCCTGCTGAGCACTACCAGGATGGCCCACGTAATCCCCAGCATTGTGATCCCAGGCCCTTGCACTAAATCACCAACCTGGTTGATTAGAATCATCAGAGGGATTCTGGGCTTCCTGAGAACCATTTGAGAGCCTTCCCACAACAGAAATAAACCCAGCTAACCAAAAATATCAGGACGTTTAATGCTTGGGTTAAACTCTGGTGTGTTCCATCTTATGGCATTAAACTAGAAGGTAAATCTAAATTTACCAACTAAGTTTGGTCCCCTCGATTGTACAGAGGGCACAGTCCTCAGAATTGCTTTTCTTAGGAATAAAACCTGACGATAGACAACCATGACACATTCAGGAAACCCAGCCAGAGAAGCATCTTCATGCCCTCTTTCTGACCTTTCCTTTTCCTTGTTATTAGGGTTGTCTCTCTAAAGAAAGGCATGCATAGGAGGTATTAGCCAGTTTGACAGTGTAGTAATTATGGGACTCCTGCCAAGGTTCATGAGTGAGTTCTTTTCTGACATACAGAGAATAATTGTTTGAGGAAATGTGTCAACTGATACAGCAAGAGACTTCATGGGAAAGGGTTCTGGAGCAGAGGGCAGCAGGCAGGATTATGTACCTGGTAGTTACACCCAAGAGAGAATCATCAGACTTCAGGGTGGTCATAGGTACAGTCTTTTTCTTTTTCCTTCCTTCTTTCTTTCTTTTTTTCTTTCTTTCTTTCTTTCTTTCTTTCTTTCTTTCTTTCTTTCTTTCTTTCTTTCTTTCTTTCTTTCTTTCTTTCTTTCTTTCTTTCTTTCTTTCTTTCTTTCTTTCTTTCTTTCTTTCTTTCTTTCTTTCTTTCTTTCTTTCTTTCTTTCTTTCTTTCTTCCTTCCTTCCTTCCATCCTTCCTTCCTTCCTTCCTTCCTTCCTTCCTTCCTTCCTTCCTTCCTTCCTTCCTTCCTTCCTTCCTTCCTTCCTTCCTTCCTTCCTTCCTTCCTTCCTTCCTTCCTTCCTTCCTTCTTTCTTTCTTTTCTTTTCTTTTATTTCTTTTTTTTTTTTTTTGGTTTTTTGGCCACAACCAGTGACACTCCTGGCTATGTGCTCAGAAATTGCTGTTGGCTTGGAGGACCATATGGTACTCAGGGGGATGGAACCATGGTCCGTCCTAGGCTAGTGCACACAAGGCAGACACACCTTATTGCTTGCACCACCGCTCTGACCTCACAGGTTCAATCTTGATTTTATCCATCTTTGTCCTGGTGGGACACACAGCCCTCAGTCAGGATGGATTCTGGTGGGGGTTTCTGGGTGTCTCACAAGAATCTATTATAGGATGTTTTCTTCTCCTCCTCTAAGTGCCTACTGAGTTCTTCCCAAGTAGTTTTAGCAACACTTTCCAGTTCCATGCTCCCAACAAAAATATCCTGTTATGAGACAACTAATGCAAGAGGTAATTTTGTACTTATCAAGGATGGGGTTTCAGACAGTGGTTCCCAAACACAATGCCCAAGATTCCAGCTCCCTATCCAATTACTTTGTTTTGAGCAGTGAATTTGAGGAGTTTGTCAAATTGAGTAGCTACAAATTCAGTCATAGGGTAAGGTTTTGGAGGAAAGACATTCAAGGGTGTCAAAGAACTGTTCTGGAACAGTGAAAAGGCAGCTGGACCATGGAAGAGAAAAAGAGGAAGTTCACACAGAAATATGGCGTTTGGTGGACAAATAATAGTGGTTTTTAATGTATTGCTCAGTTCCTGCATTTCTCAGACAATTGTAAATAAGAGGGGTTTTGGAGAGAGGTCGTGGCAAGATGTCAGAATTTTTAGGGGTGGAAAAATTACTAATGGCAGGGATGGAAGATGAGAGGGAGGAAATAAGAGGCTGGGAAGCAGAAGAGCTCTTTCAGAAGCAGAAATGGATATGGCCTGACTGGATAAGGAGGCCCGAGCCTAAAGCTACAACAAAATTGCACCAAGGCAATGGATCTTTGCAATCAGACAAGTGACAATGTCTCTTTGCCCAATTACCATCCCAGATTTATCCCAGACGGTGTTGGGAATGTGATGACTCTGAGTAGGTTTATTTCTGTGTTCTCAGCTTTGTTTCCTTCTCTCATACTCTGAAATCTTTTTGTAGACATGACCCCCATGAAAAGGGAAGTCCTGAGATACTTATCTTCTTTGTCAAGATCTCTGCTCCCACGGATCTTCTTTGTCAAAAAATCTGCTCCCATTGATTGTTTCATGGGACCATTTTATTTGGCATCTCTTTTTAGTTTCCCTCCACTCAACATTACCTTTAGGAAGAGTAGAATGCTGCCACTTGTCATAAAACTTTGACTCTCTGGGCCCGGAGAGATAGCATGGAGGTAAGGCATTTGCCTTGCATGCAGAAGGACAGTGGTTCGAATCCCGGCATCCCATATGGTCTACTGTGCCTGCCAGGGGCGATTTCTGAGCATAGAGTCAGGAGTAAGCCCTGAGCACTGCCAGGTATGACCCAAAAACAAACAAACAAAAAAAACTTTGACACTCTTCTGTTACCCTCTGTGATGTTTCTTTAACTCAGTTTTGTTTTATTGCCACTTCTTTTTATTGTTGTTTTTGCAGTGGTAGGAATTGAACACTAGGTTGTCATGCCCACAGTTGCATGCACACACACATTAGACTAGACTATAGTGTACAGACGTCACACTTGGTACCAAGAATCATACTTGTCATGGTGGGAGCAGAGAATAGGGGGTAGCAGTGGTGGAGATGGAACTCATGATCTCATACTTACATGTGAGTCACATTCCCTGTCCAAGAACCAATTTTTATTTTTTCCCTAAGTTTTTTTATTTATTTTTATTTTTTGGATTTTGGGTCACACCCGGTGGTGCTCAGGGGTTACTCCTGGCTGTCTGCTCAGAAATAGCTCCTGGCAGGCACGGGGGACCATATGGGACACCGGGATTCGAACCAACCACCTTTGGTCCTGGATAGGCTGCTTGCAAGACAAACACCTCTGTGCTATCTCTCCGGGCCCTCCCTAAGTTTTTAAATTAAAATATTTATTCAAGCACCATGATTACAAACATGTTTGTAGTTGGGTTTCAGTTATAACAAAGTACAATCCCCTTCACCAATGCAACCTTCCCACCACCAATGCCCCCATCTCCCTCTTCCACCACTTCCTGTGTGTCTTTGAGACAGGCATTCTATTTCTCTCACTTACTACCATCATCACAGTAGTTGTTTGTATAGTTATTTCTCTAAATACATTTATCAATCTTTGTGGCAAGCCTGATATCATGGGCTGGTCCTTTCAGCCCTCATCTCTATTGTCTCTGGCATCTATTATTTTTCTTAAATCCCTCAGATGAGTGAGACTATTCTGTATCTGTCTCTATCCCTCTCATTCATTTCACTCAGCATGATAGTTTCCATGCCCATCCATGTACAGGAAAATTTCATGATTTCATTTTTCCTGATAGGTGCATTGTATTCCATTGTGTGTATTTAACATAGTTTCTTTAACCACTCATCTGTTGTTGGACATTGGGTTGTTTCCAGATTCTGGCTATTGTAAATAAAGCTGAAATGAATATAGGTGTGCAGAAGGCATTTTTGTATTGTGTTTTTGTGTTCTTAGGGTATATCCCTAGGAGTGGTATACCGTATTTTCCGGCGTATAAGACGACCGGACGTATAAGACGATCAGCTAATTTTGCAGTTAAAACATAGGTTTAGGCCTATAATCGCTGTATCAGACAGAACGTTCCTGTGCTGCAACTGAATGTACCACAGTGAGCCAATCACAACAAGCAAAGGTTCAAAGGTTCTACTGTGATAGACTTCCTCTCTGACTCTGGCAAATCTGAGCAGGCTTTTTACAGTGTAGATTCGGGTCCAGAACATTGTCTAACTTGCATGCATCAAAAGCTTGGATTGGCTGAGTTAGAGAGTACTCCGAGCAGCCTTGCAGTGATTGGTCCCTTATCATAGGCACCTTTTCTGGCAATTCCCTGGTGGCGTCAGTTAATTTCCCCCATTACATGAACCAAACAACACCCCATCCTTGGACCCTAGCACTGAACCACCAACATAGTTAGCTGAGTTTTGCCAGAAGTGGCCCCCAGATCTCCTGAGTACTGTTTGGGAGCCCCCAAGAAAGAGATTTGGAAACTCTGTGGCCTGATTTTTTTTGTTTGTTTGTTTCATTTAGTGGGATATTGAAACATTTTTCGGGATATACTCGGTGTATAAGACAACCCCCGATTTTCAGTTGACTTTTTTTTTGTTTCAAAAGTCATCTTATACACCGGAAAATACGGTAGATCAATTTTCAGGGTTTTTTTTTTTTTTTTTTTTTTTTTTTTTTTGAGGAATCTCCATATTGTTTGCCATGAATGCTAAGCAAGATGGTATTCCCACTAGCAGTGAATGAGAGTTCCTCTCTCCCCACATCCCCATCAGCACTGATTGTTCTTGTTCTCTGTGATGTGTGCCAGTCTTTGTGGCTTGAGATGGTACCTCGTTATTTTGCATCTCCCTGATGATTAGTGATGTGGAGCATTTTTTTTTCTTGTACTTTTTGGCCATTTGTATTTCTTCTTTGAGGAAGTGTCTGTTTATTTCTTCTTTCCATTTTTGATGTTTTTTTTTATTTTTTATTTTTGTTTTTTGGGTCACACCGGGCAGCGTTCAGGGGTTCCTCCTGGCTCTACATTCAGAAATCGCTTCTGGCAGGCTCAGAGGACCATATGGGAATGCTGGGATTTGAACCACCGACCTTCTGCATGCAAGGCAAAGGCCTTACCTCCATGCTATCTCTCCGACCTTGATGGGTTTTTTTTTCCTTGTTAAGTTCTGTCAGTACCTTGTATATCTTAAATATTAGTTCCTTATCTGATGGGTATTGGGTGAATAATTTCTGCCATTCTGTAGGTGGCTTTCGTATCCTAGTCACTATTTCCTTTGAGGTGCAGAAGCTCCTCAGTTTAATATAGTTCCAATGGTTTATCTCTGCTTCCACTTGTTTGGAGAGTGCTGTCTCCTTTTTGAAGATGCCTTCAGTCTCACTGTCATGGAGTGTTTTACCTACATGTTCTTCTATAGACCTTATGGTTTTGGGTCTGATATTAAGGTCTTTAATCCATTTGGATTTGACCTTTGTTCATGGTGTTAGATAGAAATCTGAGTTTGCTTTTTTGTAAGTGGCTAACCAGTTGTGCCAACACCACTTGTTGAAGAGGCTTTTCTTGCTCCATTTTACATTTCTTGCCCCTTTATTTGATTAATTGATTGTATGCCTGAGGAACATTCTCTGAATACTTGAGTCTATTCCATTGATATGAGGATCTGTCTTTATTCCAATACCATGCTGTTTTAATGACTATTGCTTTGTAGTAAATTTAAAGTTGAAGAAAGTGATGCCTTTTATCTTCTTTTTACTAAGGGTTGCTTTAGCTATTTATGGGTGTTTATTGTTCCAAATGAATTTCAGGAGTGTTTGATCCAGTTCTTTGAAGAATGTCATGAATATCTTTAGAGAAATTGCATTAAGTATGTACAATGCTTTGGGAAGTATTGCCATTTTAATGATGTTATTTCTCCTATTCCATGAACAATGTATGTGTCTCCATTTCCCTGTGTCCTCTTATATTTCTTGAAGATGTGTTTTTGTAGTTTTCTTGTTATAGTTCCTTCACCTCTTTAGTTAAATTGACTCCAGAGTATTTGAGTTTCTGTGGCATGATTGTGAATGGTATTTTTTAAGATCAATTTTTCACTATAATTATTTGTATATAAGAAGGCCATTTAGATCACAAATCAGAGTCTAGCAGGAGGAGGTTTGGCAGGCCCCCGCCATGCCGGAGGCCTGCTTGGCCAGGCCTAGGGGGGGTGCGGGACTTGGGTAACCCCAGCACCCCTCTGCCGCCTTGCTCCAGATCTCCAGGGCTTCCCCGGGCCACACGCCTGGGCAAGCCGGTGAGTTGGGTCCCTTGGTGGAGCTTGAAGGTACCCTAGGCCTTCCCCCACCATCCATGCGGCTCCTTAGGGAGGGTCCGGGTGGGGCTCTGAGCTTCTGGTCTCCCAGCTTCTTGAAGGATCTCTCCTTCCTGGGAGCCGGGAGTCTAGCAGGAGGAGGTTTGGCTGGCACTGGTAATCTCTGTCCAGTCTACATTTTCAAAATGTAGCCCCCGCGCGCACAAGAAACATTAATAGTACTCTCACAAGAAACATTAATAGTACTCTCACAAGAAACTGTAATAGTACTCTCACAAGAAACTTTAATAGTACTCTCACAAGAAACTTTAATAGTACTCACTATCATTGAATTATGTTTTTATGTATGCAGAATGTCTATTTTTTACTCTGCCCTTTTGCATACCCCTTCATAAGTTCATATTTCTCTTTAACTTCTTTAACTCCTATCATCATTACTCCTTTTATACCCTTTCTAACTTAAGTACTGTTGAGTCCTAAGTCACAGACCAAAGTGGTGCCCTAGAGTTAACACCCACCCAACTATTTTAAAAGGCATAAAAAGGACACATATCTTTTCAACATTTTATGGGTGTTTTCTTTGACGGCTATAACTTTTGCTAAATACTTTCTTATACAGTGATGATCCCCCCCCCCATGATTTTATCTTCTCTTTGTGAACTGCTCAATATGGAATTTGGTGTGAAAGAATCCCTCAGTTTAATACTTATGTTTGAACCAAGTCATGGGTCTTGTTGGAAATGTTCTTATGCCCCCATATATCTGATAGCACCACGTGGCTTTATATCTTGTTTGCGTAGGCACACTAACATGGAAAAATACCATACATACCAATAAGTTCTTATCTAATAAAAATCTTGTAGTGCAATGAGACCTTACACCCTGAACATTGACATAAAGACCTGGCACAGGCCTCAGAAGAATGGGCATTCTCCATTCACCCCTTGATCTACAGAAGACATTTACAAAACATCCAAGGTTGTATATAACATCACCTGGTGGCATTCCTGTACCAGGAAAGACCCTACAGCTGCTCTGACATCTACTCAAAAGAAACACCCCTTAACACTGAGAAGACAACAAGAACAAAGACCTGCTTACTGGACAGGGCTTGCTGTATTGCCCCTTAATTGTGAGGTTTGTCTATAACATCACCTGGAAGCAATCCTCTACCACGGAAGACGCTACCACTGCTCAGACATCGTCCTGCTCAAAAGAGACTTCCCTTAACACTGAGAAGACTTAACAACAACAACCTGCTTACAGGAAAGGGCTTCCTGCATTGCCCTTTCATGGTGAGGTGAAATGAGAAGGCACTCCACATCATGACTTCAATGTAGGACATGCAGATTCCAGAATCTTTAATACAGAAACATGAGACCAACAACAGAGACTGTGTGAAAAGTGTGTTGGCACTACAGACAAAGTCTTGGATCGAACGATAACTTTCCTGAGGCCTAGAGCTGGTCTTATGCCAGGAAACTTCAGGGGTAGGATCTCTTTGTATTTAGGCCAAGGTTATTCCTTTCCATGCCTCTCATATTTTGGTGGGCCTATGCAAACAACAATTGCCACTCTAACACCGTTTTTACTGTGCTCCTTTGACTCTAATCCTTAAAACGCACCCACTTAAATTTGAGGTTAACTTAAGCTAATATGCATGTACATGGAAATGTAAAAAATACTATGCCTCTAATGTTTAAGGAGTTACGTAAGTTTGATGGCTTTAGATTGCCTTGTGTGCTGTTAAGAAATATATAATGTGCTACAATCTGGAGACTTGAGGGACAAAGTAATTGCACATGGATTCTGTTTTATTTATCTTAACTTTCTTTGGTGAAAGTTCAAAGTTAAGATATCAGCAAGGGGACTTCTTCTGATAATTATGTTATGGGTGATTGTCCTTCCACTGTAACTTTACCTTATCCTCTTTCTTTGCATCTTTTGTTCTCATAATTCAAAATAAAAAAATTATAAAAAAAAAAGAAGGCCATTTATTTTTGCATATTAATTTTGTATCCTGTCACTTTGCTATATGAATCTACTGTTTCTAGAAGCTTTTTGTAGCATCTTCAGAATTTTTTTTCTTTTTTTGGGGGGGGGGTCCACACCCGGCAGTGCTCAGGGGTTATTCCTGGCTCCAGGCTCAAAAATTGCTCCTGGCAAGCACGGGGGACCATATGGGACGCTGGGATTCGAATCGATGACCTCCTGCATGAAAGGCAAATGCCTTACCTCCATGCTATCTCTCCAGCCCCATCTTCAGAATTTTCTAAGTATAGTAGCATGTCTTCTGCAGACAGTGAGAGCTTGACTTCTTCCTTTTCTATTTGGATGCCCTTGATATCTCTTTCTTACCTAATTGCTATATCAAATACCTCCAGTACTATGGTAAATAGGAGTGACGAGAGAAGGCAGCCTTGTCTTGTATCAGATTTTAGAGGGAAAGGCTTTTAGTTTATTTCCTTTGAGTATAATATTTGCAGTTGTCTTGTGGTAAATGACCTTGACTATATTAAGAAAAGTTCCTTCCATTTCCATCTTGTTGAGACTTTTTTTCCCCCATAAATGGGTGTTGGACCTTATCAAATGCTTTCTCTGCATCTATTGATATGATCATATGGTTTTTATTTTTCTTTTGTTGATTGATTTACATATGTTAAACCACCCTTGCATCCCTGGAATGAAACCTCTTTGGTCATGGTGTATGACCTTCTTTTTTTGGGGGGGTGGGGGCACACCCATTTGACACACAGGGGTTACTCCTGGCTATGTGCTCAGAAATTGCCCCTGGCTTGGGGAGACCATATGGGATGCTGGAAGATTGAACCGTGGTAGTTTTAGGCTAGCACTTGCAAGGCAGGCACCTTACTTCTAGCACCACCTCTCCAGCCCCATATGACCTTCTTTTTTTTTTTTTTTTTTTTTTTGGTTTTTTGTTTTTGGGCCACACCCGGTTGACGCTCAGGGGTTACTCCTGGCTATGTGCTCAGAAATCGCCCCTGGCTTGGGGGGGACATATTGGGATGCCGGGGGATCAAACCACGGTCCTTCTTTGGCTAGCGCTTGCAAGGCAGACACCTTACCTCCAGCGCCACCTACCCGGCCCCCCATATGACCTTCTTAATGAGGTGTTGGATCCTATTTGCTAGGATTTTATTGAGGATCTATGCATCTGTGTTTATGACTTTTTTTTTTTTTTTTTTGCAGCATCTCTGTCTGGTTTTGGTATCAGGATGGTGTTAGCTTTGTAAAAACTATTTAGGAATGTTTCTGTTTCTTCAATTGCATTAAAGAGCCTGAAAAGGATTGGTAGTAGTTTGTCTAGAAAGGTTTGAAAGAATTCCTTAGTGAATCCATCTGGACTTGAGCTTTTGTTTTGGCAAGACTTTTGATTACCATTTTAATTTCCTCAATAGTAATGGATTTGTTTAGATATGCTAGATCAATTGTGAAAGATTATAAAAGTCCAAGAATTTATCCATTTCTTCCAGGTTCTCCTGTTTTGTGGCGTAGAGTTTCTCAAAGTAGTCTCTGATTACACTTTGTATCTCTGTAGTATCTGTAGTGATCTCCCCCCTTTTCATTTCTAATCTTGTTCCTTAAGTTTCTCTCTCTCCCTTTCTTTGTGAGTTTTGCTAGTGGTTTATTGATCTTGTTTATTTTTTTTAAAGAAAAATCTTGCTTTCATTGATTTTTTTTGAATTATTCTTTGGATTTTTACTTTATTAATTTCTGCTCTAAGCTTTGTTAGCGACCCCCCCCCAAACAAAAAACAAAAAAGAATAACAAAAAAAAACATTAAAAAACAGGATAAAGAAACAAACAGAAGCTTTCTCTAAGAAGAAAAATATCTGGCTTAAAGGCACAGGAAAAAAAAAAAAGATCTACATAATCATCAGGGAGATGCAAATCAAAACAACAATGAGATTTTATCTCATCTCAGGAAGACTGGCAAGCATTACAAAGAACAGGAACAACCAATGCTGGCATGAATGCAGGGAGAAAGGGGCTCTCATTCATTTCTAGTGGAAATGCCAATTGGTCCAGCCTTTTATTTTTTTGAAAACATATGGATATTCTTCAAGAAACTAGAAATTGAGCTTCCATAATTGAGCTACGTCACTCCTAGGAATAAAGCCTAGTCTCCTCAAAACACATTACAGAAAAGCCCTTTGCAGTGTTTATTATAGTGCTATTCACAATAGCTAGAATCTGGAAACAACCCAAGAACCCAAAATAGATGAGTGGAGAAAGAAATATGGTACATCTACACAACAAAATACTATGCAGCTATTAGAAAAAAATGAAGTAATAAAATTTTCTTATGAATTTTGTCTATATGGATGAGGTGGAGAGTAATATGTTGAGAAAAATTAGTTAGAGGGAGAGAGATAAACACAATGACCCTGCGTTCTTTTGTGAGAATATAAAAAAGATAGTATGGTATTAACATCCAAAAGACAATAGAGATGAGGTCAAAAGGGGAAAGAGAGAGAGAGAGAGAGAGAGAGAGAGAGAGAGAGAGAGAGAGAGAGAGAGAGAGAGAGAGAGAGAGAATATATACCTATTGTCTGCCCCAGAGGGCAGCCTGGGAGTGGGCAGGGTGGAGGGTGGGTGGGTAAAATTGATCATTAAAGTGTACACTGGTGAATGGTGCTGGGCATTGCATGACTGAAATTCAATCATGATCAATTTTGTAACTATCTCAAAGAATTTTTTTATTCAAAAATAATATAAAATGTTCCACACTCGGGACCAAAGAGATAGCATTGAGGTAAAGGGTTTGCCTAGCATGCAGAAGGACGGTGGTTTGAACCCCGGCATCCCATATGGTCCCCCGAGTCTGCCAGGAGTGATTTCTTAGCGTAGAGCCAGGAGTAACCTCTGAGCGCTGCTCGGTGTGCCCCCCCCCCAAAAAAAAGTTCCACATTCTTGAAAAAAATAAATATAAAAAAATGAAGGGGCCAGAGAGATAGCATGAAGGTAAGGCATTTGCCTTGCATGCAGAAGGTTGTTGCTTCGCGTCTCGGCATTTCATATGGTCCCCTGACCCTGCCAGGAACGATTTCTGAGCAGAGAGCCAGGAGTAACCCCTGAACGCTGCTGGGTGTGACCCAAAAACTATAATAAATAAATAAATAAATAAATAAATAAATAAAAAAGTGAACATAGGAAAATGGATCAAAGTGATGGGGGAGAAGCAGAAACAGAATGAGAAGGAGTTTCAAGAAGCCATTGAATAACTGTAGAGATAGTACACTAGGTAGGACATTTGCCTTGTATACAGTTGACCTGGGTTCAATCCCTAGCACCCTATATGGTCTCCTGAACACTATCCGGTGTGATCCCTGAGTGCAGAGCCAATAAGCCTTGAGCACTGCCAAGTAGGTCCTAAAATAATTAAAAGGAACAAAAAGAGGCCAGTTGGTCCATTAAAGGACAGAAAGAACTTTAAAACCTTTACAATACAAGGAATGGTTGAAGGAACTGAAAATATTTAGTGGGGAAGTAGAGATTTATGAGCAGCATGACAGGGGTCTTTACAATTTTTTATGGGCTAGATCAACCTTGTTCTGTTGGTTTTCCTTTAATCCCCTGTAGTCTACTTAACACATATACACCAGATAAAGTGTCTTTCCAGCATAGCACCCTCCTGTGGCTTCTCATTACACTATGAACAGACTCCAGATTGTGGTTAAGATTGGGAGGCTTTTAGCAATCTGTTTCTTTCAGCCAAATCCTTCACTTATAGTCACACAGGCCTTGCTATTCCTTGAACACATCAGCTTCTATGCCATCTCATCACCTTTGCATCTGATGCTTTTTTCCCCCTTGTTCTCTTACATGTGCTACTGTGGTCTCTTTGTTTGCTTGATTCTTTATTTTTTTTTCTTTCCATTAATTCTTTATTTCTTTTGTTACTATTATTCAGTCTGGATTTAAAGGGCATTTCCTAAGATTCGTTTTGTTCCTTATTCACTTTTTTATGTTTTTCAAAGTTCTCTGACCTTTGGACTGTTTTTGTGTCTTCATCATTTAATTCAGTTTCTGACCCTCCATCAAAAATTCAAATGACTGGGGCTGGAGAGATAGCACAAAAGTAGGGCGTTTGCCTTGCATAAATCTGATTCGAACAGACAGTGGTTAGAATCCCATCCCCCATGCCTGCCAGGAGCGACTTCTGAGTGCAGAGCCAGGGTAACTCCTGAGCGCCACCGGGTGTGACCCCAAAACAAACAAACA
Organism: Suncus etruscus; assembly: GCF_024139225.1. Taxonomy (NCBI): domain Eukaryota; kingdom Metazoa; phylum Chordata; class Mammalia; order Eulipotyphla; family Soricidae; genus Suncus; species Suncus etruscus. The sequence goes on from NC_064851.1 coordinate 49,301,275, forward strand.
AACAAACAAATTCAAATGACTGCCCTATGTGGACAGGGACAGGCTCATCATCCGCAAGAATTTGGGTACATAGTAGGTGCTCTGTAGACTGAAAGAATGAACAGGCATTGGAATAGGAAGTAGCTCTAGAGCTAATGAGTGCAGCATTCAATGAAAAAATTTTCGAAGTTATAGTCTACAGGTTAGACTAGAGTGTCTTCATAGAGGTTTAGCAGGGAACCAGCAGGCCAGTGTAAATACAATATTTAAAATCAGTTAAGTCAGAGTTTGAGTCTTGGCTCTGCTACTTTCCAGCTAGATATGAGCCTTGAATAATTCTTCTGACCTTAAATAAAACCCTCAGGGGCAGAGCAATAGCACAGTGGTAGGGCATTTGCCTTGCATGCAGCTGACCTGGGATGGACTCAAGCTTGATTCCTGGCATCCCAGATGGTCTTCGAGCCTGCCAGGGACAAATTCTGAGCACAGAGCAGAAGCAACCTCTGAGTGCTGCTGGGTGTGACCCAAAAACCAAACAAACAAACCCAACAACAACAACAACAGCAACAAACAACCTCAGCTCACTCACTTACCTCTGAGAATGGGCAAATTGAAACTACTTAGAGCAGTTCATTTTAGGTCAGTGCTTCTCAATTATTTTTTGTCATTCCACCCTAGGAAGAAGAAAACATTTTTCACGTCGTCCCCCGCCCCCCGCGCGACTGTAAATAGTATCTTTATTAAAAAAAACTTAAACCTGCAAAACAAAAATATATAAAATAATTTGAGCTTTTTGTTTTTGTTTTTGTTTTGCTTTTGGTTTTGGTTTTTGGGTCACAGCCGGCAGCACTCAGTCCTGGCTCTATGCTTAGAAATTGCTCCTGGCAGGCTCTGGGGACCATATGGGATGCCAGGATTCTAACCACTGTCCTTCTGCATGAAAGGCAAACACCTTATCTCCATGCTATCTCTTCGGCCCCATGAACTGATTTTTTAATCAGAGGTGATGTCTGGATTAATGGCTACCATGAGCACGTTTTTCAATGCATAGCTTTTCAAAGCGGGGTTTGAAGCAGGACACAGCAACTCTCAGCTCCAAAGACACACAGAGACATAAACACGGGACTTAGCTTGTTATGACAGTGTTTGAGCCTCGCACCCCCCCTGGGGGGGGCGTGCCCCACTATTTGAGAAGCACTGCTTTAGGTTGAGTTTGCAATCTTCAGCTAGTACTGGTCTCTAACCAAGCATTGCCTAGATGTTCACTAAGATTTTGTTGTTTTAAAAACTATAGCTTCTATGTTCATTCCTTTACCTACATGAGGGTCACTGGAGCTAGGGAATGTAGCTAAAGAGGGTCTGTACTGCTGTAATCCCTCTGTTCCAAGCAACTGCATGATACTTTTTTCTCTGTTACATTACCCTTGGGTATGAGAGATAAAAGCAAGAAGGTCACTGGTTACAAGGTGTGGGTAGTGGGAAGAAAACTTCTCAACTTCCTGCTTCTGGTAAGACCAGAACAGACCTCCCAGGGCAAGGACCCAATGAGGAAATAAACCACATACACTTCTTCCTAGGACTTAGAACTGTCACGAAATTTGTCATGCTTTAAGGAGTGTATAGTATTTTCAGTATTTTCAATATTGTATTATGTGATGTGTATGTGTGTTTGTGTGTGAGAGAGAAAGACATTGATGTGTGTTTTGGTGATAGAGAAGAAGGAGCTGCTCTGTGACTTGGAGGGTAAAAGTGGCTGGAGGAAGTACCTGGAGAGAGCTTCCAGGAGAGATTTACTTCTCTCAGACTCTATATATCCCTTCATCCAACATCTCGTTGATGGGTTTTGCATCTTGATCCAGACTCAACCCACAGAATGGAGTAGGCAGTGGTCAGCAACCTGCGGCCCTCGAGTCACATACGGCTCTTTACACTTTTAATTTGGCTCTTCTGTGTGCCGGGCGGCCGCTCCAGGAGTCTGGACTCTGCTCCTAGCCTCTGTCAGTCGTGCTCTGTGTGACTCTCAAAATAAATTTCAATCGTGGTTTTGGTGAGATTTGGCTCAGTTGAAAAAAAAAAAGGTTACCAACTACTGGAGTAGGGGACAAAGGGGATACAGTTGTGAAAGAGCAGTATGCACTGGAGCTCTCCATTCCCGTGTTTCTTCATTCTCTTCTTGATGACAAGGAAAATGCTTGTCCAAATGAGAACAAGTAGCTCCTACTTACTATAGACTAGGTGCCATCTTAAACACTGTTTTTGAATAGCTTTTAGAAGACGGCTATACTCATTAGGCCCAAATTACAGTTGAAAAAAAATGTTTCTGACTGAGATGTGTAATTTACTCAGGTTTGTCTGATCAACACATGACTTGGCCAGAACTAGGACTCTACATAGTTTAAATCTATGCACTTGGTCACCATACATCACTGTTCCTGTGGAGAATGGGCTGCTTTGTAGGTAATAAGCTTCATGGTGGATGACTGAGGCCAAAATAGAGACCAACAGAGGTCTCTTCTGTCAGCATTTAGTTTTTCAGATGAAATAGACCTGGACAAACTGAAGATCTCTAGATTTCTAGGAAACTCGCATATCTGTCTAACTTCGATCCTGAATTCCTCACTTACCAAGGATTTTCCAGGGAATTAAAGTTCAGGATAGCTCGTTTTCACAGTGAAATTCTTCGTAGTTTAACTGACAAATATTAACACACCAAATTCCTGTGAATGAATCTAGTGGTTAGTTTTTCTTTTGCTAGACCCATTCACTACATCAGAAAGAACTTCCAGTTTATATCTGTGGTATTTGAGCCTCAAATTCATAAATTTAATTTGATAGCCCTAGATATCTGGTAAGCATTTTAAATTTAGGAACTGCTAATTTTTGGTTGTATTTCCAGTTTACTCTTCTATTTTTTCAGATCACTCTGTCTTCCCAACTTGTTTTAGGATTACCATAAACTGTCCTTTATCTGTCAATAAGCTTATCACTTCTACCCTAGTATAGAATCTGGCCATTTTTCAATTCCTTAACTGCCATTTCCTTAGACCATCATCTCTAATCTCAGGAATATTTATTGTCTCTCTTAATTTTTTGATCTCAAATATTTATCAAATTGATGATTTATTATTTTTTAAATGATTTTATTTAAAAATTCTTCTTTATCATCAAGAATTACATAGTTATTCAGGGTTTACAAAATTATTACAAAAATTGGGTTTCAGGTATACAATGTTACATCAATCCCTTCACCAGTGTCCACTTCCTCCCACCAGTTTCCTTCCCCTCTCTCCCATATCCTATCTGCATCTATGGCAGGCACCTTTTCTCTTTTAGTCACTGTGGTTTACAATACTGTTACTGAAAGAGTATCATGCATATCATTTACCTTCTTTCAGCATGCAGTCTTTGTCCTGAATTCAAAAGATACATAGGCAGAACTATCCATGCAGGCAACTTTAAGGATGAAACACTATTAGCCAGGCAAGTGAAGGCAAAGATAATGGGACTTCATTAAATTAAGAAGTTTCTTTTACCACAAAAGAAGCAATGACCAGAATACAAAGACAACCCACAGCCTGGGAGAAATTATTTGCTCAACACTCGTCTGATAAAGGGTTACTATTAAGATACATAAATTAGGGATAAAACTTTACAACAGCAAACAAAACAAAACAAATCTAATCCTATAAAAAATAGAAGAGATGAGAACTTCTTCAAATACAATGGCCAAAATTGTACTTGGCAAAATATAAATGGCCAAAAGGCATATGAAAAAAAGGCTCGGGCCGGGCGGTGGCGCTAAAGGTAAGGTGCCTGCCTTGCTTGCGCTAGCCTTGGACGGACCGCGGTTCTATCCCCCGGTGTCCCATATGGTCCCCCAAGCCAGGAGCAACTTCTGAGCACATAGCCAGGAGTAACCCCTGAGCGTTACCGGTGTGGCCCAAAAACCAAAAAAAAAAAAAAAAAAAAAAAAAGAAAAGAAAAGAAAAAAAAAGGCTCTATTAGGGCCAGAGATGGCACAGCAGTAGGGCATTTGCCTTGCACACAGCTGTCCAAGGAACAAATGGTGGTTCGAATCCTGGCCTCCTATATGGTCCCCACAGCTGCCAGGAGTGATTTCTGAGTAACCCCTGAGCACCACCGGGTGTGACCCAAAAACAAAAAAATAAAAAAGAAAGAAAAGAAAAGAAAAGGAAAGGAAAAAGAAAGAGTAAAAAGGCTCTATCATCAGTCATCAATTTTACTCTTAATGCACAACCAGAATTCGAAAACCAGTGTTCTGCCATTCTTCTTGACTGTTGAATGACACCTCCTCCAACATTTGTTTTCCTTTTAGATTCAGATCTTACTTGGCTCTCCAAGGTGTCACAGCTACATCTTCTATCTCACTTCTGAATAGGTGTTCTCCAACTCTACTGGACTCTGGGTAGTTCCTCAATTATAACACATATCTACTGACCTCTGACCTCAAGATCTTTGCACTTGCTCTTTTTCTGTGCCATCTCCATCAGCTCCTTCCTCACACCTATCACTTCCTCAGTGAAGGGTTTCATGCATTCTCTGTTTTATTTCCCTAGCTATTTCCTATTTCATTCTTTTCTATGGCACTGTACTCACCAACGTGCTGGTCTATTTCCTGCTCATCATTATTGTCTCTGCTGAAATGTGGAGACAAAGCTAGAGTTTTACCTGCTTTGTCCTGAATCTATTAGTAGCACATAGTTGGTGCTAGGTATATTTTTGCCCTAAATCAGTGGCTGAATTGCCTTAATGGTAGGACTGTGGCCTCTGGCTATCCGGTCATCGCCCCTACCCCACTTAGCTTCCCTCTCAGTGTGAACTTGCCCTTTGTCTGTGCCTGTTCCCTCTGCAAAATGCAGATACTGGACACTGAAGTCCCAGTAACTACAGAATCATAGGAGTCTCGAGAAGTAGAGAAACCTCAAATAGGGGAATCAGACTGACAAGAAACAGGAAACCCACAAAACCCGGGGACCTGCCAGGCAGGGGCCAAGAAGGCAGGGGGTGGGGGCAAGCAGGAAGGCTACGTGGGGAGGACGCCTGGAAGACTTTGCAAACCTTCTCCATCCAGGCGGCCCTGGAGCACGTGGAGCACCTTTCCATTTTCTCCAGGGGTCCTTAGGGAGCCACTGGCCAAGACTGGGAACTGGGGAGGCGGCTGCGAAGCAGAGTGTCCCGGGTGAGAAGGGCGGGGCGGGTGTCCTGGAGGCGGGGAGGGGTCGGGGCGGGAACCAACGCCCGCAGAGTGCCCTGGACCCAGGGGCAGGAGGTGCCAGTGACACTCTAAGTTGCAGCCCAAGGTTTACGCGCCAGTGTCGCCCGCAGCACAACTGCCTCGTCCCACGGTGCACCTGAACGGCCCGGCTGCAGAGAGGTCCCAGCGCCACCAGCATGACGGAGCAGGCGGCCTTCGACACGGACATCGTCACCCTGACCCGCTTCGTCCTGGAGGAGGGCAGGAAGGCGCAAGGCACGGGAGAGCTGACCCAGCTGCTCAACTCACTGTGCTCAGCCATCAAGGCCATTTCCACCGCCGTGCGCAAGGCGGGCATCGCCAACCTGTGAGTGTCCCGGGCCACTCCGCCCCGCTGCAGCCTACCCTGTCACCCTTTCTGGGACAGCCAGGAGCCCTGTCAACCTACTTGTGTGCGTCCTGCCCCGTGCAGGAAAGTGCCGCGGGGAAGGGACCTGCGCGTGCTGCTCTTCCCTCTTCTCTCTGTTGTTTCACTGTCAGAAAAGCCCCAGGCCTGTACTGACCTTCACACCTGCTGGAGGGTTTCTGACCTTCAGGTCCTGATGGAGGGAGAGGCCCTGGGAGGGGGGCCTGCAGGCCAAAAATCCAGGAACTACTATTACCTGTGCAGAGCACAGCACTGGGTATGGTGCATGGGCAAGTTCCTGGCAGAGGGAGATGGCTGCTGGCTCCCACTTGTAGGGAGCAAGGGATTCACAGGCAGTGCAGAGCAAGAGGGACTTTTATTCCTTGGAAGTTGATTTCATCATGCTTTAGTGTGTTACACTGATCCCTACCTTCTTTACTGTTCACCTGGGCTGTCACTTGCCCCACACTGGGGATGCCACTAAAGCTATTGATCCACTCCTGCAACCTGGGTTCCCTCTGTGTAGCTCAGGGCTCTTCCCCTGGGAATGCGAGAGATAGGCAGCCACTTACTGAAGGGGTGCTCCCGGCTTCCTCAGCTCCTCAGCTTAGGAGCTGACTTTGCTTGGACAGGAGGATCGAAACAAATGGATGATTATGACTCCATTACTCCATTACTCCTACCCTTTCCCCTCTGCCTACCCCACTTAATAATACAGTTCTGAGAGATTTAAGAAACCATTAATGTCTTTACATTTTAACAAGTAGTAACTTTGGTAATAGTGACCTCACAGTTTTACCAGCCTTTGGGGTTTTGGTGTGTGTGTGTGTGTGTGTGTGTGTGTGTGTGTGTGTGTGTGTGTGTGTGTGTGTAGAGTTCTTGACACTTTTTTTTGTGTTAAAATATCAGCACTATTACAATTCCAATGTGGAGGCCAGAGAGATAGCACGAAGGTAGGGCATTTGCCTTGCCTGCAGGTCAGTGGTTTGAATACCGGCATCCCATAAGGTCCCCTGAGCCTGCCAGGAGCAGTTTCTGAGTGTAGAGCCAGGAGTAACCCCTGATCCTGCCGGGTGTGACCCAACCCCCCTCCCACAAAACAAAACAAAACAAAACAACAGCAACTCCAATGTGGATTCAGAAATGTGAGGCCTCCTTTGAGATACATCTTTTCCATCTTTATTATTATTATTATTATTAGCCACACCCGAGGGCTCTCAGGTTACTCCTGGCTCTCTGCTCGGAAATCGCTCCTGGCAGGCATGAGGGACCATATGGGATGCCGGGATTCGAACCACCATTGGTCCTGGGTAAGCAGCTTGCAAGGCATGCAAGGCAAACGCCCTACCGCTGTGCTATCTCTCCGGCCCCTCTTTTCCATCTTTTTGTTTGTTTGTTTTGTTTTTGGGCCACACTGAGTGACGCTCAGGGGTTACTCCTGGATATGAGCTCAGAAATTGTTCTTGGCTTGGGGAACCATATGGGACACCAGGGATCGAACCCAGGTCCGTCCTGGGTCAGCTGCGTGCAAGGCAAGTGCCCTACTGCTGCGCTATCACTCTGGTCCCTCTTTTCCATCTTTTAAAAAACTAGATAGTGAGATTTTGACACATTAGAACTAGACAAAGGTCGTAAGTTTTGTTTCTGTAATATATATATCTAAAACAAAATTTACCAACTTTGTCTAGTGGTAACAGTTTTACTTATGTAATATATGGATATTTTTAAAAACAAGATAACTGTACAATTTATCAAGGGAATTGTTTGTTTGTTTGTTTGTTCCCGGCAGCGCTCAGGGGTTACTCCTGGCTCTATGCTCAAAAATCGCTCCTGGCAGGCTCGGGGGACCATATGGATGCCGGGATTCGAACCACCGACCTTCTGTATGCAAGGCCCCAACTGTACAATTTAAAATATATTCTTAATTACAGGGCCAGAGAGATAGCATGGAGGTAGGGCGTTTGACTTGGCAGAAGGATGGTGATTCGAATCCCAGCATCCCATATGGTTCCCTGTGCCTGCCGGGGGTGATTTCTGAGCGTGCAGCCAGGAATAACCCCTGAGCGCTGCTGGGTGTGACCCAAAAATCAAAAATCAAATATATATATATATATTAATTAGTTTTTAATAAGTAGTTCTTAGTGACAGAAAATCAAATCTCTCAAAAGAACATATAAGGAAAAAGTGAAACTGACGTTTTTCCATTCCTTGGTATGTCTTCTATTAATAGTTATTTCACCAGATAGTTCTTTAGATTTATATAAATTTATCCAGGGAGACATTGATATAGACCCATCCATAAATAGCAAATGAATTGTGCCACACATATATACATTTAGATATGTGTAATATATTATATATGTATTATGTTTTTACATATATATTTCTGCAGTTGACTTTGATTATTCTATAAGATATTATAAACATCCTTCAATGTCAGGACATATAAATATTCCTCAGCTGTTATATGTTTCATTGCATGAACATTTATGAGTTGTTTCATTTTTCACCAGTGTTTGGTATCTTGCAGAACTTTGTTTTGGAAAGCATTGTACTTATGAGACAGTTTGGCACCAAGTTATGTGCATGGCTGGTGAGGAAAATTAGAATCTGTACACTTGAAGTATACTCCTGTGGGAAATTAAAAGCCAGGCTATCTCATTGTGACATGAATCAGGCTGGCACCAATAAGATAGGATCTCAGAGAGGCCTCCAAATTACATTTATTACCAGCCTTTCCATTCTGGATAAAGCCAGTGTGACTCAAGTTGCTCATTAGTATCAAAGACTGCCCCAGAATGGGGACAGATGAGTGCAGATATAATCCAGAAACTCACAGGAACCAGTTATTGTTCTCAGTTATGGTTAGATATCTCAAGAAGTCATCTAAATATTGAAATAGAACCAGTACCTTGCTCTCCTCTTCTCTCAAACAACAGTTGGGCATATAACTTTCTCATTGTTCATCCTAAAATGTTCATTGAATCCTAAATTAATATTATAAACTGAAAACCTCAGAAGTCATCTAATCCATCCTTTCCTTTTAGAAATTGGAATTGTGGTGTTAGGAGACATGATGCATATCTTTTTTCACCTTACGCTACATCTTTCTTAATTTTGCAGAAACTAGTTAATGCTCATCTACATCTAAATAATACCTATTAATCTAAAAATTTAAAATTTGAATTAAGAATTGCTTCCGAGGATGTAATTCATTAATTCATTTTAGCAAAGCTGTGTAGAGCTTTTCTCTTTGAGGACAATGCGGACCATGTTCCAAAGCCTTACCAGCTTTCTCCTCACTTGTAGCTAAAGTCAGCAATCTGCAAGTTGTCCCAGTGGATTCCTGATTCAAATCCAAGTTTTCCCCCATTTTTTTTTTGTCGTTAGTTCTTTTGGGAAAACTGTCCACTGGTGGCCTACACTTTCCCTCTAGGCATATGAAATTTACTGAAGAATTAATTCACTGAGACCTTTGTTGGGTATAAGTTGAATTGGTGAGTATATTGGGGGGGGGGTATCAAATGGCAAGGGAAAATTCATATTTATGGGCATGCAAAAGGGAACTGTTTTTAAGTAGGGACTTGGCATGATAAAAGGGAACTGTTTTTAAGTAGGGACTTGGCATGATAAAAGGGAACTGTTTTTAAGTAGGGACTTGGCATGATAAACACTGATTTAGGGACGATATGGCTGGAAGCCTGGAGTTGAAAAATGAAGGCTGAGATAAAGTGGAATCTATTTGCAAAGAAAAAGAGAAAAGCAGAAACAAAAACAGGATAATTAAAGGAGAGAAAGAGATCTAGGAGAAATCTGACTGTAGTACTGATGAGAAGAGCAGAGAAAAGAAGCAAAAGAGAGGGCCAGAGCAATAACACAGTGGTAGGGCATTTGCCTTGTACACGGCTGACCCAGGATGGACCTGCGTTTGATCCTCAGTGAGTGTCCGATATGGTCCCTGAGCCAGGAGAGATTTCTGAACTTACAGCCAGGAGTTAACTCCTGAGTGCCCCAGGTGTGGCCCCCAAACAAAAAACAAACAAACAAAAAAAGAAGCAAGAGAGGAGAGAGCTATTCTATTGAGTCATGTATTTTGACATCAAAACAAAGCAGATAAGCAGATTCCATAGCGTAGCATGTGTTTTGAGCTGGTGAAGGATGAGAATATGAGTTCTATATTTTAGTGAGCTCTTATATAGCTCTTATCTCCTATATTGAGCTTTTAGAGTTACCCAATTGGAGGGGCTAGAAGGAACAGTACAAGGGGGAGGGCACTTCCCTTGCAGGCTGTTGATTTGGGTTTGATCCCCAACATCTCATATAGCCCCCATGCCCACCAAGAATAATTCCTGAGTGTGGAGCCAGAAGTAATCCCTGAATACTGTTGGGTATGGCCTAAAAACAAACAAAAGAGTTACCCAGTTGGTAACTGGGTGTTGTCTAGCATGCAGTTGAAGGTGTTGGTCTGGAAATCAAGCATGAAGTTCTTTTTTTCTTTTCTTTTTTTTGGTTTTTGGTTTTTGGGTCACAGGGGTTACTCCTGGATTTGTGCTCAGAAATCGCTCCTGGCAGACTCGGGGGACCATTTGTGATGCCGGGATTCAAATTGCCATCCTTCTGTGTCTAAGGCAAATGCCCTACCATTGTGCTATCTCTCCGGCCCAAGTATGAAGTTCTGACTAAAGATTTGGCCATTGAATGTTTGCACATTGGCTTGAAGCAGACAGGAAGAGAGGAAGAGGAAATAATACTAGAAGTGGCAGAACAGAAACATTAGGCTCTTAAGAGAACATTTTAGAGTGATATGCCACTGGATTCAAATTCCTGGTTTGTCCATCAATACCTGTGAGGATTCAGGCAATTGCCAGAACATCCCTATACCTCAATTTTAACTCTTGTGAGATGGAGACAGTTTTTTTTTTAATTCAGCTTCAGAGTGTTATCCAAAAATAATCTCACTTTGTTAAGTGAATACCAATATTACCACTTTCTTCCTAAATTGAAGATATTTTTGTTTTGTTTTGTGGCCACACCAAAAGTGCTCAGGGGTTACTTCTGGCTCTGCACTCAGAAGCACTCCTGGCAGTGCTCAGGAGATCATATAGATTGAACCTAGGTTGGCCACATGCAAGGCAATTGCCTTACTTTGAAGATTTTTTGATTAGTTTTTACTATTATATTGTTTTGCATTCCTTAATAGTGAACTACATGTATGTCACCAGTAGGTATTTGTATTCCTAATGAGATCATCATATGATGTTGAGACATTACATTTGTCTAATGATGCTTCATTAAATCATGTCCTTCATTTGGAGACCAGAAAAGTTGCTTTTATATATAAAGAGAGTTCTCTACATTGCTTGGTGGAAGAAAATAACAAATAATTTTAATTAAATAAATTTAATTTTTGAATCACAGGTTGGCTAAAATACATGCTTAAATTCATCTTCAAAGTCACAGAGTTGGGCTGGAGTTTGCCTTGCATGCAGCTGACCCAGGACGGACCCAGATATGGTCTCCCAAGTCTGCCAGGAGTGATTTCAGAGCACAGAGCCAGAAGTAACCCCTGAGCGCCTCTGGGTGTGGCCAAAAAACAAAACAAAACAAAGTCACAGAGGTTATGACGTTAGATTTTGCACATTTTTCCCCCCTTGGTTTTTGGGCCACACCCAGTGATGTTCAGGTCTATGCTCAGGCTATGTGCTCAGAAATCCTTCCTGGCTTAAGGGACCATATGGGACGCTGGGGGATCAAACCGCTGTTCATCCCAGGTTAGCACATGCAAGGCAAATGCCCTACTGCTAGCACAACCACTCTGGCCCCTAGATTTTGCACACTTTATAAGATATATTTTCTCCCACTTGGGGCATACCTGGCAGTGTTTGGGTGCTGCTCCCTTGGTGTTCTAGAGATTATGTGATTAGAGGGATCAAATCTTAGGCACTTACAAAATTGTGTTTCAATCCTCTGAGGTATCTTTCGGGCCCCTTCAATGTGTTTCTGATATGACCCTTGTATGTTCCTGGATGTTCCTGGTTGATCATTTACATCAGATTCAATCAATAGCAAATCATTTACCATTAACTTTAGTGATAAAGACTAAATAATACTCTGCCTCTCATTTTCTTCAATGAAGTCTTCTGAGAACAGGTTTTCCCACTTATTTATTTATTTTTTTTGTATGCTGTCAGTATCAGGAAGAAAGGATCTGAAGTTAGTTAAAAACAAAAGGAAGGGCCTGGAGAGATAGCACAGCGGTGTTTGCCTTGCAAGCAGACAATCCAGGATCAAAGGTGGTTGGTTCGAATCCCCGTGTCCCATATGGTCCCCCGTGCCTGCCAGGAACTATTTCTGAGCAGACAGCCAGGAGTAACCCCTGAGCACCACCAGGTGTGGCCCAAAAACCAAAAAAAAAAAAAGGAAGCAGAATCAGTTCTTGTGAACTGCATTTCTGGTTTCCATTTGGTTCCTATCTCAGAATGTGCTTCAGAAATGCTTTTGAAGCGTTTTACTCAAAGGTTAGCTCAATATATATGTGTGTGTGTGTGTGTGTGTGTGTGTGTGTGTATACATATCTATCTATCTACCTACCTATCTATCTATCTATCTATCTATCTATCTATCTATCTATCTATCTAGGCATCAACCTAGAAAAGAGGATTCCCGGAAACATTCTAGAAGAACAAATGTTTGATATCTCCACTACTATCTCTTTTATCCAGTTATAAATTTATATTAAAATATCCTTGGGGCTGGAGAGATAGCACAGAGGTAAGGCGTTTGCCTTAGACGCAGAAGGACGGCTCTAATCCAGGTACCCCATGTGGTCTCCCGAGCCTGCCAGGAGCGATTTCTGAACATAGAGCCAGGAGTAACCCCTGAGCGCTGCCAGCTGTGGCCCAAAAACCAAAAAAAAAAAAAAATTAAAAAAATAAATTAAATAACCTGACAAATTCTTTCCCTCTCACATCTCAACATCCAAGTTCAGCCACCATTTCTAAGCTGGACAATAAAATAAACTAATTTTCTAAAGTTATTTTTTCATATATGTTATATCTAGTTCCAGAAAACATCTAGTTACCATATTTTCCGGCGTATAAGACGACTTTTGAAACAAAAAAAAGTCAACCAAAAAATCAGGGTCGTCTTATAGCCGAGTAGATCCCGAAAAATGTCTCAATATGCCGCTAAACGAAAATTATCTGAATATTGCCACAAAATAAATTTTCTAACTCGATCCTGCACCAATCACTGCAAGGCTGCTCGGACCGCCTCTCTAACTCAGCCAATCCAAGCAGGCTTTTGATGCATGCAAATTAGACAATGTTCTGGACCCGAATCTACACTGTCAAATTGGCCAGAGTCAGAGAGGAAGTCTATTACAGTATAACCTTTGAACCTTTGCTTGTTGTGATTGGCTCACTGTGGTACATGAGCACTGGAACACATGCAGCACAGGAACGTTCTGTCTGATACAGCGAATATAGGCCTAAACCTATGTTTTAACTGCAAAATTAGGGGCTTGTCATATACGCCCAGTCGTCTTATATGCTGGCAAATACGGTATGTTTTAAATATTTATGTTATCATTCCACACTTTAGCTTAAAAGCTTATGGACAAATGTCCTCTGATTTCAAAGAACAACTTCATTTTCATTCATGGATTTTAAAAGTGACAATTTTGGCCTAATTTTATATCTCTAGACCTTTCCTCCTCCTCCTCCTCCTCCTCCTCCTCCTCCTCCTCCTCCTCCTTCTCCTCCTCCTCCTCCTCCTCCTCCTTCTTCTTCTTCTTCTACTACTACTTCTTTCTCTCTTCCTCCTCCTCCTCCTCGTCTTCTTTTCTTTTTTTGTTTCTTTTTGGTTTTTGGGTCACACCTGGCTGTGCTCAGGTTACTCCAAGCTCTGTGCTCAGAAATCTCCCCTGGCAGGCACAGGGGACTATAGAGGATGCTGAAATTCGAACTACTGTCTGTTCTGGATCAGCTGTGTGCAAGGCACCCTATCACTGTACTGTCTCTCCAGGCCCAATATTTTTCTTCTTTTTAACTAATGTTCCTAAATCTTTTCTACTTTGATTTTGCATTTAAATTATTAATCTTATATAAAGTACTATTTAGTAAAAACAGGGATCAAATAATCCTCAATGGAAACAAATCCTGAGATATGGCAAGAGATCTGTGATTTGGGGATGCTGGAGGGTTTGGTGAGGGTTTGTGACAATAGTGAAGAGGTCCAGGAACTCTTGTGGTGAGCATGATGTAGCAGCAATGCAAGTATAAAACAATATTTTCTTATTGTAAAAATAATAATATATACTTTTTAAAAATGAACAATTACACAAGCTTAAATCTGACAGGACAGTTCCCCAAACTTAAATTACTGGACTGCAGATCTAACTAATGTGAAATAGAAATGAAATATCATACACATATTAAATGATGAATAAAAATAACAAGAATATAATAATTTAATTTAAATAATAATTTAATTTAAATTAAATAATAATGAGAATTTATCTAAAAGGCAACTTGGAGCACTTTCTTTTGTTGCCCATTACATCTGACACAGTTATTGATTATTTTTCCAGTAGTTTCCTGAAAAACTAACTTAAAGGACAGACTTTTCCTCACCGATTAACATTTTCTTAGTGGATGCTCATGAGTTCCATTAATAATAGTGATGAAAAGGCACATGATTATGTTTCACATCACTAATAATGAAAACAACAGTGAGATACCATCTCACACCACAGTGACTGACACACATCACAAAGAACAAGACCAACCAGTGCTGTCACTAATGATGGGAGAATAAGACTCATTTACTGCTGGTGGAATGCCATTTAGCTCAGTCTTAAAAGAAAACAATATGGTTATTTCTCAAAAAACTTGAAATTGTGCTCCTATATGATCCAGCAATACCATTCCTAGGCATATACCTGAGGAACCCAAAAACACAATACAAAAATGCCCTCTAAACTTCTAAGTTCATTGCAGCACTATTTATAATAGTGAGAATTTGTAAGCAAACCAAGTGCCCAATAACAGATGAGTGACTAAAGAAACTGTGGTATATCTACACTATGGAATACTATGCAGCCATTAGGAAAAATGAAGTCATGAAATTTGCTTATAAATGCATGGGCATGGAAATTATTAATATGAATAAATTAGCCAGAGAGAAAGGGATAGTCATAGAATAATCTCACTCATTTGTGGAATATATATAAAAAAACAAGAGACAATATGGTAATAATATCCAGAGATAATAGAGATAAGGATCAGGAAGTCCATCCCAGGGTAGAAAGCTCATCACAAAGAGCAGGTGAGTGCAATTAGAGTAGAGAAGGGTCTACTAGGACAATAATAGTTGGAACTGATCACTCAGACATGATCTGGAAGCTGAAAGAGGGGATAAAGTGACATTCATGCTATACCTTCATTAACAGCAGTTCAAACCACAGTGTCAAAAAGGAAAGAGAGAGAGAAGGAGATAAAGAGAGAAAAAGAGAGAAGTAAAATGTTTGCCCCAGAGACAGGTGTGGGTGGATGGGTGGGAAGGAAACAAGGGACACTGGTGGTGGGAAAAGTGCACAGGTGAAGGGTGGTGTACAGTCTATGACTAAAACTCAATTATGAACAATTTGATAACCATGGTTCTTAAATAAAGTAATTATTAAAAAGTAGTGATGATGGGGCATGAGCAATAGAACAGTAGGTAGAGCAGCTGCCTTGCATGGAGCCAACTAGGGTACAATCCCAGCATCCCATATAGTCCTCTGAACACTACTAGGAGTTATTCCTGAGCACAAAGCCAGGATTAACCCCTGACTATTGATTGCTTGGCCCCCAAACAAAAGATGAATAAAAAAAACAGTGAAGGTTGCCATTTTACTGTTGTCAGCCAGGGGTAACTTTCACCTTTATTCTTTTTTTTAAATTTTTTTTTATTTTGGGGGGGGTCACACCTGGCAGCGCTCAGGGATTACTCCTGGCTGTATGCTCAGAAATCGCTCCTGGCAGGCTTAGGGGACCATATGGAATGCTGGGATTCGAACCACCAACCTTCTGCATGCAAGGCAAATGCCCTACCTCCATACTATCTCTCTGGCCCTTTCACCCTTATTCTTGGTAATTCTGGAAACAAGGAGCTTAGACAACTTTATAGAGGTTACATAATAAATGAGAGGGAGAGTTTGAACCCAAATATCTCTAGAACACACATCTTGTTTCCCAGGGACTAAAAATTAGACATAAAGAGAGATAGGCATGGAAATGGAATAAGAACACTTTCTGTAACTTGTCTGTGTATTGGGTTATAAGCTCTTTATCTCTATTAACTCTTCTACTTCCACTTCTTCATATTTTGAAACACATATTCCAATTTTCCCTTATGAAGATGAAGAACCGGGCCCGGAGAGATAGCACAGCCTTGCAAGCAGCCAATCCAGGACCAAAGGTGGTTGGTTCGAATGCCAGTGTCCCATATGATCCCCTGTGCCTGCCAGGAGCTATTTCTGAGCAGCCAGCCAGGAGTAACCCCTGAGCACCGCTGGGTGTGGCCCAAAAACCAAAAAAAAAAAAAAAAAAAGAAGATGAAGAACCAAAGGTTAGAAATGCAAAGTGAGTTGTCCAAGGCTGCTCAGAATATGACAGAAGCAGGTTTTAACCCTCATGGTTCAGAGCCCCAGCAATGAAGCAAAGTCTTTAATGTTTAACCTTGGTGATAGGTTAGGAGAATTTTCTTTTTTTTTTTGTGGGGGTCCCACCCGGCAGTGCTCAGGGGTTACTCCTGGCTCTATGCTCAGAAATCGCTCCTGGCAGGCTCAGGGGACCATATGGGATGCCGAGATTCGAACCACCAACCTTCTGCATGCAAGCCAAACACATTACCTCCATGCTAACTCTACGGCCCCAGGAGAGTTTTCTTGATGCAATGTCTTTGGCTTAGTCAAAATGCTTTCTGTTTCTATGTGAACAGTGGCAGATTACTATTGAATCCTTTGTTAAATGGAATGGAGGAGTTGATCTAAGGTTTATACCTGGTTTAGAGGTTTATACCTGATGAACCCATTTCTTCACCCCTTGGCTTTTCTGTTTGGGGCCATACTCAACAGTACTCAGATTATTCTTGGTTCTGTGCTTAGAAATTATTCCTGGCAGGCTCAGGAGTATGGAATCCCAGGTATTGAAACTGGTCAGCCATGTACAAAGCTGCTGTGCTATTGCTCTGGCCCACCCTTTGGCTCTTTTCTTTTTTTTATTAAGTGAAACTTATAATTAATCTCTAGAAGCCTCTTGTTGTTTATTGAGAAGATTATGTGATAATTTCTTTACATCCCTGAAAATTCATTTATTGCCAAAGTCTTAGACTGTGGGCAAATCTAAGTATTTATGGTTCAAATTCCTTCCAGGGTGTGACCAATGCCTTCTGTTCATAATGGTAGGCACAGAAGTTCCTCAAAATGTTGTCTTAGGCATTGACCTTGCACACGGCAAACCCAATTTCAATCATTGGCACCCATATGGTCATCCTAATCACACCACAAGTATAGTCAGAAGTAATCGCTGAGTACAACTAGATGTGATCAAGAATCAAAAAAGAAAAAAAAATCCAAATGAGGTCTCTTCGTGTCCCCTTAGTCTGTCTGGAGTCCTTGGAGAGCTGTAGTTTGAGGAATTCTATAGACTCTATAGGTGTGAGCGGCCTTATCAGGAGTGAAGCTTATGCCTACTCCCACTCCTATAGACAAGATACACTGCTCTCCTGACGTGGCCAACAGAAAAGAGTGAAAACTTTTTTTTTTTTTTTGGTTTTGGGGCCACACCCTGTGACGCTCAGGGGTTACTCCTGGCTATGCGCTCAGAAGTTGCTCCTGGCTTCTTGGGGGACCATATGGGACGCCGGGGGATCGAACCGCAGTCCGTCCTAGGCTAGCGCAGGCAAAGCAGGCACCTTACCTCCAGCGCCACCGCCCGGCCCCTAGAGTGAAAACTTTTAAGTATAACATAGTTGATTAGAATAGAGAAATTCATAATTTCTTTCTTTTCTTTTCTTTTTTTTTTTTTTTGGTTTTTGGGCCACATACGGTGATGCTCAGGGGTTACTTCTGGCTATGCACTCAGAAATTGCTCCTGGCTTGGGGGACCATATGGGACACTGGGGGGATCGAACCGTGGGGGTCTGTCCCAGGTTAACACTTGCAAGGCAAAAACACTCTGCTGCTTGCACCACCACTTTAGCCCAAAATTCATAATTTCTAAAATGGGTTTGAAACAAATGTCATATATTCTTCAACTAATTAGTTTCTTGATGGATTGGAGCGTGTTCTCTCTCTCTCTCTCTCTCTTATTTTTCTGTCAGAGTTTCAGAAACCTTTACTGCTTCAATGAAACAGTCTCCTTTAGTCATGTTTGGCAGCATTCCAAACCTGATAGCATTTTGACTTAGACCCTGCCAAGTGAACAATTCAGGGTGGTGTAAGAAACACCACTCATAATTAGCTTCAAGTGCTAAGATCATATGCCAAGAGTACCTTGCAATAATGGTATAGTTATGTATATCATCACCATCAACACAAAAGTGTGGGAACTCCTTCAAATCACATTTCTACTCAAAAGAGCTTTTACTGCTGGTCAGTCAGAACAGTAATCTTACCGGAAATTGTCTAAGTGACCAACACTAAGAAAAAGAGAAGAATTCATGCTTTATCTTTTCTTTTCTTTTCTTTTTTCCTTTTTTCTTTTTTTTTTGGTTTTTGGGTCACACCCGACAGCACTCAGGGGTTACTCCTGGCTCTATGCTCAGAAATCGCCCCTTGCAGGCACGGGGGACCATATGGGATGTCAAAATTCAAACCACCATCCTTCTGCATGAAAGGCCTTACCTCCATGCTATCTCTCCGGCCCCCATGCTTTATGTTTTCTGGACCTTTTAATGGACTCAATTCTTTGGCAAATATGTGTGGATCTACAAAAATGGTGATACTGTGAGAAAAATGGAATGGGCACTGTTCATGGAAAAACTGAAAGCATTACAGCATTACTCAGCACATTGTTGGCATTGTTGTAAATTAGCAATAAAGGGCGAGATTTTTAAAATAATTACTGTATTTATACACTGTAGTTTACATAGTTGCTCATAATACAGTTTTTCCTGGCATTCCATGTTCCAACCTCAGTCCCACCATCAATGTAACATTCCTCTACCATTGTTCCTGAATTCCCACCCACTCACAAGCCTGTTCCCCTTGGCAGGCACAAAATAATTTACTTTACATTTCTTGTTACAACTAAATGGTAATGGGATTATAAAATATTAAGTAAAAGAAAATTTGTAAAAATTTTTAAATCTTGGGGGGGGGATTTTTTAAATCTTGGTGCAGCAGGTGGGGCATTTGCCTTGCACATGGCTGACCTAGGATGGACCTTGGTTTGATACCCCGGTGTCCCATAATGTTCCCCAAGCCAGGAGCGATTTCTGAGTGCACAGCCAGGAGTAACCCCTGAGCGTCACAGAGTGTGGCCCAAAAAACAAAACAAAACAAAACAAAAAAAGTTAAATCTTACAATGGAATAATTGTCTGAAAGTTTATAAGCTGTTTGTTACTAGTTGAGCATTCTGCATTATTGTTTTTATTCATTTTAGGTGGCTTTTATGCCACTTACACCTCTAATTTGGTGGGTTCCTATAAGGTGTCAGTACTGAAATATTTGGAGGTGTTGTGCAGCTGCATATGTGACCGCATGTTCCAAGAATTCCAGGGTCTGTGGCTGACGTGGTAGCAGCAGTGGGATATCCCTTGGCTGCCAGAGCTTCTGGACGTATGGGAAGGGTAGGGAGACTGCCTTCACTTACTTCGAGAAGACCGTAGAGATCTAAGACCAAATACCAGCACAAGCAGAGTTTGGGTCAGATAGGTATCTTTGCAGAGTATGGGGTCTCAGCTTGCAGTTTTGCACACGAACCTAGATAGGATCATGGGAAAAGGTGCATTTCAGCCAGGGAGTGTTGAGCAGTTTCTTGGATTTTACTGAGCCAGCCAAGTTCTAGCTCTTTTTCCCTTCCCCTTTTATTAGCCAGAGTTCACCTGAGGGTCTGGGTTGATGTAATTAAGGGTACTTGTGCTAATTAACTCAAAAAGGAAAAACTAACATAATTTTGCAGATGTATGACAACAACCCCCCCTCTTCTATTTGTTAAAAAGATCCATGAATAAGGGGAATATCAGATAGTGGTTGGCTGATGAAGTAATCTGTT
Source organism: Suncus etruscus (assembly GCF_024139225.1). Classification (NCBI taxonomy): domain Eukaryota; kingdom Metazoa; phylum Chordata; class Mammalia; order Eulipotyphla; family Soricidae; genus Suncus; species Suncus etruscus. The sequence continues at coordinate 49,321,137 of NC_064851.1, forward strand.
GGTGAAGAGCAATAAGGGAGATGATGATCTCATGTTTCTGCTGATTGGAATCACCGATTAAAGATCCACTCAAAGAAGCTAATTCATGTGGTCAATTTGGTTGCAAGCTGTGATTCTCCATCTCTGTTGTAATACAAATCTGAAATGACACAAGAGGGGAACACTCCAACAGCTAAAAAGAAGGTGTTAGAGAGCTAGAGAAAAGATTTTGCTTATATGCACTACCTTCCTTCAGGGAAATAGATACACAGCTCCAGTTGGGCTTTACATCCAGATCTGCTGAAAGCCTGGATCGGAAATCTGGGAAGTTCCAGATTAGAAAAGTTGCTGAAACTCCTCTCTGGTCAGTGCTCATGGAGACAGTCAAGTCAGATGATGCATTTAAGTTTGGATATTTCTGATTTGGACCCATTTTCTCTCGACAGAGATACAAGATTCAGTGGCTATATTACCAAGAAACCCTGGCCTAGAAGTTAAAGTTATCTACTCTAAGCCCACCCTATGCACCCCATGCCAATGTCTGCTATCTTTTTCTGGTTTAGACAAGGTCACTGGTATCATATGAGCTTCTTCCTTTGTAAAATGAATGGTTCAGACCAAGCAACATTTTTTCTTTTTTTTTTTTTCTTTCTTTCTTTTTTTCATTTTTTTTTTCTTTTAGAAGTTTTTCACCTCTAAAACCATAGAATTCCTTCACTGTGGGGCCGGCGAGGTGGTGCTAGAAGCAAGGTGTCTGCCTTGCAAGCGCTAGCCAAGAGAAGGACCACGGTTCGATCCCCCTGTGTCCCATATGGTCCCCCCAAGCCAGGGGCAATTTCTGAGCGCTTAGCCAGGAATAACCCCTGAGCATCAAACGGGTGTGGCCTAAAAAAACAAAAAAAAAAACAAACAAACAAACAACAACAACAAAAAAAAAACAAAAAAGAATTCCTTCACTGTTTCTTTTGTTTCCTCCTACCTGAGAAATTTCCTGGCTTGCTTGCTGTGACTCAAAGTATTTGTTATACTTTAACCAATGCACTTGAAAATAGATATTAGTTATATGAAGAGGTAAAAACAAATCAGTATTTTTGGGGTACCACACCAGCAAGGCTCAGACATAATCCTAGCTCTGTACTTTGGGAACATTCCTGATGGGCTCAAGGGACCAGATAGGGTGCCATGAATCAAAACTGTGTCAGTTCTTTGCAAGGCAAATACTCATCCCCTGTTCTTTCCTGTCAGAAAAAATTAGTACTATAATGTAATATATATATATAATATATTATGTATAAGATATATCCTATATATATTGTATATCTTCACTGTTTTAATTTTTTTTTTTTTTTTTGGTTTTTGGGCCACACCCAGCAGTCAGTGCTCAGGGGTTACTCCTGGCTGTCTGCTCAGAAATAGCTCCTGGCAGGCACAGGGGACCATATGGGACACCGGGATTCAAACCAACCACCTTTGGTCCTGTTTCGGCTGCTTGCAAGGCAAACGCCGCTGTGCTATCTCTCCGGGCCCACTGTTTTAATTTTTTAAAAAGAATTTTAAAGTATGATGGGTAGGTTATTTGCATTGCACATGGCCAATCAGGTTTGATTTTCAGCAACACAGATGGTACCCTGAGCTCTGCCAGGAGAGATTCCTGAGTAGAGCCAACAGTAACCTCTGAGCATTGCCAGATGTGGCCCCAAACAAAGCAAAACATAAAAGAATTTTGGAGGGTTTCCAAGAGGTACTCAGGAGTTTGGGGGTTCCTCTGCTTATACTTGGCTAAACAATCTATTTTCAATATGAGGCAAGAGGATGTAGTGACAGATTACTTGGGTCACTCTACAGTACTTGGAGGCCTCCAGGTTCATAACAAGTGATGCTCAGGGGATCCTGTGTTGGGGTCCAATCTTGATAAGCCACAACAAGGCATGCGCCTTAACCTTTGTACTCTTTACTATTCCCATCTATTAAAATTTAATAGGGCATGTGATTAGGAAAGATATTTTAAAAGCCTCATTATGAACCATAATTAAAAACAGATTAAGAAATCTGGATTTAACTAGAAAGATGTACTTGTTCAGGGACAAAGGTGAGTTATAATATTTTCTTCTCTTCAGCAGTCGATCTAAAGAGCTGAACACTTTTGTTGAATCGAATTCCTTTATTCTAAATTCTTCTAAATCCTCATTTTCAGTGGGTTTATAAGTGTGTGTGTATATATACATATATATATATAACTTTATACTTTTGTTACTTTCCTTCTTTCTAGTTATGGAATTGCTGGGTCTACCAATGTGACAGGTGATCAAGTGAAGAAACTGGATGTTCTCTCTAACGACCTGGTTATTAACATGTTAAAGTCATCCTTTGCCACCTGTGTTCTTGTGTCAGAAGAAGATAAAGAAGCCATAATAATAGAACCCGAGAAAAGAGTGGGTTTGAATTTCTGTGTTCTTATGAAACAATTTGTTTTCTAGCTTTATAAATGATACTTGTTCAGTTTAGCTGAATTCCTAGGAATCATCCTAAATGTATCATTTCATGCATTCCACCTTGCTCTTAAAGTCTGACATGTGCTTTTTATTTTATTTTATTTTTTAAATATTAGGGATTGAGCCCAGTGTCTCATTCATGCAAGTGCTCTACCCTGAGCAACATCCTCAGCACTCACTATACTCTCAGCTTTTCAATGTGACCTCACTGTGCACACTCCCACTATGGTTCATGTGATTATCTTTTATCTCTTGTTCTCAGACTTGGAACACACTATAGTAATATGCAAGACTTCAAAATTGGAATTCTCTTATCTTTCCTTTTGGATTATCTCCCTCCATCAAATTTCCAACATGCAGACCCAACTTCACTTTCAACATAAATTTCTCATGAATTATAGTGAATGATTTATGCATTAAAATCTACTGGAATTGGGCCGGGCGGTGGCGCTAAAGGTAAGGTGCCTGCCTTGCCTGCGCTAGCCTTGGACGGACCGCGGTTCGATCCCCCGGTGTCCCATATGGTCCCCCATGCCAGGAGCAACTTCTGAGCACATAGCCAGGAGTAACCCCTGAGCATTACCGGGTGTGGCCCAAAAATCAAAAAAAAAAAAAATCTACTGGAATCACTATTAACCTAATTGCTTAGAAGAAAGAGAATGAGATGTTTTTCTTTGTATTCTAACATCTAGCCCAATACCTGGTGCATCATACGGGCATAACAATTATTTATTATTCAAATAGTGAATGAAAGTATATGTACTGTAGAGCGGGTACAATACTTGCTTTGTACATAACCAACCTGGGTTTGAGTCCCAGCACCTCAAATGGTCCCCTAATCACTACCAGGAGCGATTTCTGAGTGTAGAGCTAGAATTAAGACCTGAGCAATGCTGGGTGTGGCCCAAAAGTCAAAAGAAAAAAAGGAAAGAAAAGAAACTGTATGCAGAGCTTTTTGGTTTTTTATTTTGTTTTGATTTTTGTTTTTGTTTTCGGGTCACACCCGGCAATGCTCAGTGGTTACTCCTGGCTCTATAACTCAGAAATTGCTCCTGGCAGGCTCGGGGACCATATGAGATGCTGGGATTCAAACCACTGTCTCTCTGCATGTGAGGCAAACTCCTTACCTCTTTGCAATCTCTCCAGACCCCAGAGCTTTTATAGAAAAAAAAATCCTATAATTTTAAAAAAAAAGTCCTTTTTAAGATGTGAATTGTAGTTATATGGGTTTTTGATTTTTTCTTATTTTGGAAATGTGAAAGGGTAAAATTAGAAGGAAAAAAAATACAAACAGAAGATGAATTTAAAGAGGCTACTTGTTACCCTGTCTTCACCTTTTTTAAGCAGGAGAGGAAGTCATCTACTCAATTAATTTGTTTTACATGATCCTGCAAAATGTCATTCAAAATTCATGTTATTTCCTGTTAAGCTTTGCAAGGCCTTTGGCCATTCTAGGCATGTAGACTGAATTTGTTTAATATTCCGTGAGTCTCCCCTAATTCTCTATTATTGCTTTTATTATAAGTATATTCCTCCTTTGCAGATGAAATTTTTCCTCTATTTCAGTAAGGGTGATTTGTAAGAGAAAGAAGTCAGGGAATCAAAATTATCCTAATTTGTTGTAGAACATTTTAAAATTCACACCCTAAAGTGACTAATTTGGAGGTGAAAATGTTCTAATTGCATCGTGGTAAACTGACTCTTTCTTTTTTTTTTTTTTTCTTTCGGTTTTTTGGGCCACACCTGTTTGATGCTCAAGGGTTACTCCTGGCTAAGCGCTCAGAAATTGCCCCTGGCTTGGGGGGACCATATGGGACGCCGGGGGATTGAACCTCGGTCCTTCCGTGGCTAGCACTTGCAAGGCAGACACCTTACCTCTAGCGCCACCTCTCTGGCCCTAACTGACTCTTTCAAAGAACAAACAAACCAATTTTCCAACCCAGGTTCGATCTCTGGCACCCTATACAATCACCCTCAATACCATCAAGAGTGACTCCTGAGCACAGAGCCAGAGTAATCCTTGAGCATCTCTTGGTGTGGCCCCAAAACAAGAGCAAAAAAAAAAAATCAACAGATTATGATTTGTTGCATTTTCTCATTGCAATCACATGGATGCTCCTCCATAATTGATTTCAACATTGGTTTCCCTAAACAGAGAATTAAAAAGATAAACACACACACACACACACACACACACACACAAAGATAAACACACATTTGGTCTATTGTGTAATTTTTTTGAAATGATTTTCACTCATTGAACACCCCACTCAAAGAGTGCATCTTTTGTGGTCCCACTGCAAAAGAAAATTATTTCCTTTGAAATTCTAATAGGTAGATCATTGAGTATTTTTTGTGTGTATTACAACCTTAGATGTCATCTGTAAGACCCCATATGAGAACTTGTAGGTCTTTATCTTATCTTTGCTTTACCAGAGAATTGCTGTAGATTCATCTTATGAATAAAGAGAAATAAGTTACTGACCATATTTATCTTTTTCCTTTGACTACCATAAGTTCAAAATTGTTTCTCATCTATATCAGCAACATAATGATTTAACTTTTAGAAAGTCTGCTGTTTCTCATCTGAATTCTATCACAATATCTACACTTTCTATTCTAAGTTGTATTTTTTTTCTTAAAAAACATTTTTTTACTTGAAACTCTGGTTTACAAGGCACAATTTATGGTTTCTCAGGCACATAGTTTCAACACCACATCCCATCACTAATATTGTATTTTATTTGCCTAGTGATCCTTGATTTATAATTATTTATATATAAAATATATAGTTATTTTATTTTGTATGCCACTTTGTATCTTTGTATATCTTTAAATATATATACCCATATCTTTATATACCATTTTTTATGCATGACAGCAAAAATAAAACTCACATTTCTTGTAATTCCCCTAGATCTTCTTTTTATCCCCTTAACACATACTCTATTAACACATTCATTATAATAATGAATAATAATTCCAAAATAAAATATCTCTCTATCCTTGTTTCTCTTTTTTTCTTTTATTCAGGGTAAATATGTGGTCTGCTTTGATCCCCTGGATGGATCCTCCAATATTGATTGCCTTGTATCTATTGGAACCATTTTTGGCATCTACAGAAAGGTAAAGTATAATACATCAAGCATGTGGTTTGAGATCAAAAGAAAAGAAAAAGGTTGAGTATTCAGTTCATTTTTACTCCTAGTAGTAGCTAAATTGAGTAGCATAAAAATCTGATATTTCTAGCACTGACTGAATTGATGTATTAACATGTGTTTATTAGGCAAGTATTCTAAGTCACTGAGCAAATCCTCTGAGCCCCTACATGAATAGTAAGTAGTTAAACTTTAGGGCAAAATTACCTATGTTATGTGTTAAAGTGTAGGTTCCCCAAACAACCTTAGAAAGTCTGGTTTGTAAGATTAGAATATAGCCCCTGAAATGTACATTTAAATTAAGTATTTCAAGTAATTCTGATGTACACTTTAAAATTCTGTAAGAAGAAATTATCTGGAGTAATTTTGCTATGTCCAGCCCCTATAACTTATTTATTTATATTAGTTTTAAAAATTGCTTTATTAAAGATTATGGCTACAAAATAGTTCATTGTTTCAGTCATAAAATGTACACCATCCTTTACCAGTGCACCCTTCCCACCACAAATGTCTCACTTTTCTCTCCCACCCCCACCCCATTCCTACTTCTATCCGTCTCAAGGGCAAGCAATTTACCTCTCTCTCTCTCTCTCTCTCTCTCTCTCTCTCTCTCTCTCTCTCTCTCTCTCTCTCTCTCTCCTCTCTCTTCTGACACTGTGGTTTGCACTATTGTTAATGGAGGGGTGCCTTACACTTTATCCCCTTTCAGCATCCAGTCTATGTCCAGAGTGATCAGTTCCAACTATCATTGTCTTAGTAGATCCTTCTCTAATTGCACTCACTCTCTTTGTGGTGAGCTTCTTAGCCTGGGCTGGACCTCTTTACCTTTATCTTTATTGTCTCTGGATGTTATTAACATACTATCTCTTGTTTTTCTTATATTCCACAAACAAGTGAGATTTTTCTATGCCTATCCTTTTCCCTCTGGCTACTTTCACTCAGGGTAATAATTTCCATGTCCATGTACAGGTAAGCAAATTTCATAAAGTCATTTATCCTAAAGGCTTCATAGTATTCCATTGTGCAGATATACCACTTTTCTTTAGCTACTCATCTGTTATTGGACTCTTGGGTTGTTTCCAGATTCTGGCTATTGTAAATAGTGCTACAATGAACATAGGAGTGCAGAGGGCATTTTTGTATTGTGTTTTTTTTTTTTTTTTTTTTTTTTTGGTTTTTGGGCCACACCCGTTTGACGCTCAGGGGTTACTCCTGGCTATGTGCTCAGAAATCGCCCCTGGCTTGGGTGGACCATATGGGACGCCGGGGGATCGAACCGAGGTCCTTCCTTGGCTAGCGCTTGCAAGGCAGACACCTTACCTCCAGCGCCACCTACCCGGCCCCTGTATTGTGTTTTTGTGTTCCTGGGGTATAACTCTTGAAGTGATATTGCTGGATCATATGGGAGCTCAATTTCTAACTTTTTGAGGAATCTTTATATTGTTTTCCAAAAATGCTGAACCAGTTTGCATTCTCACCAGCAGTAAATGAGAGTCCCATCTCTCCACATCTACGCTAGCACTTGTGTGTGTGTGTTTGTGTGTGTGTGTGTGTGTGTGTGTGTGTGTGTGTGTGAGATGTGTGCCAGTAACTGGTGTGAGATGGTATCTCATTGTTATTTTGATGACCATTTCCCTGATGACTAGTGATGTTGAGCATTTCTTCATGTGCCTTTTATTTTTCATTTGGCCATCCTCCCTCCCTCCCTCCCTCCTCTTCCTTCCTTCCTTCCTTCCTTCCTTCCTTCCTTCCTTCCTTCCTTCCTTCCTTCCTTCCTTCCTTCCTTCCTTCCTTCCTTCCTTCCTACCTTCCTTCCTTCCCTCCCTCCTTCCTTCCCTCCCTCCCTCCTTCCCTCTCTCCCTTTCCTCCCTCCCTCCTTCCTTCCCTCCTTCCATCCCTCCTTCCTTCCCTCCTTTCCTCCCTCCCTCCTTCCTTTCTTCTTTCCTTCCCTCCCTCCCTCTCTCCTTCCCACATTCCTTCCCTTCCTCTCTCCTGCCTTTCCTACCTCCCTCCTGCCTTCCCTCCCTCCTTCCTTCCCTCCCTCTCTCCCTCCCTCCTTCCTTCCTTTCCTCCCTCCTGCCTTTCCTCCCTCCCTCCCTCCTGCTTTCCTTCCCTCCCTCTCTTTTTCCCTCCCTCCCTCCTTCCTCCCCTTCCTCCCTCCTGCCTTTCCTCCATCCCTCTTTCCCTCCCTCCTTCCTTCCCTCCCTCTCTCCCTCCCTCCCTCCCTCCTGCTTTCCCTCCCTCCCTCTTTCCTTCCCTCCCTCCTTCCTTCCCTCCCTCTTTACCTCCCTCCTTCTTTCCTTCCTTTCTCCGTCCCTCCCTCCTTCCTTCCTTCCCTCCCTCCATTCCTTCCCTCCCTTCCTTCCCTCCCTCACTCCCTTTTTCCCTCCCTTCCTTCATTCCCTCCCTCTCTTCCTTTCTTCCCTCCCTCTTTCTCTCTCTCCCTCCTTCCATCCTTCCTTCCTCTTTCCCTCCCTCCCTTTTTTCCTCCCTCCTTCCCTTCTTCCTTCCCTCCCTCTCTCCTTCCTCCCTCCCTCTCTCCTTCCTCCCTCCCTCCTTCCTCCTTCTCTCCCTCCCTCTTACCTCCCTCCCTTCGTCCCTCCCTCCTTCCTTCCTTCCCTTCCTCCTTCCCTTCTTCCTTCCCTCCCTCTCTCCTTCCTCCCTCTCTCCCTCCCTCTTTCCTCCCTCCCTTTGTCCCTCCCTCCTTCCTCCCTTCCCTTCCTCCCTCTCTTCCTCCCTCTCTTCTTTCCTTCCTTCCTTCCTCCCTTCCTTCCTTTTTTACTTCCTTCCCTCCCTCTCTTCCTCCCTCCCTCTCTTCCTCCCTCCCTCTCTTCCTTCCTTCCTTCCTCCTTCCTTCCTTCCTTCCTTCCTTCCTTCCTTCCTTCCTTCCTTCCTTCCTTCCTTCCTTCCTTCCTTCCTTCCTTCCTTCCTTCCTTCCTGTGATGTGCAGTGTCTGCTCCTGGCTTTGTGCTTGGTCACTCCTGGTGGTACTTGGGGTACCATTACGTGTCCAGGGTCAAACCTAGGTGTCAAGCATGATAAGCATGAGCTTAACTCATTGAGGCATCACTCTGACCCTAGATTGTGTTGTTTTTCTTTTAATTAAAAATAAAAAAACTTGGAACCATCACAATAGTACACCTGGCAGAGTATTTGCCTTGCACACGGCCAACTCGGGTTTGATCCCCAACACTTTATATGGTCCCCTGAGCCTGCCAGGAGTGATCCCTGAGCACAGACTCAGGAGTAAGCCCTGAGCACCATTGGGTATGGCCCAAAACAAACAAAAACCAATAGATAAGAATGTGTGTGACAGGGGGCTGGAGATATAGCATAGCCGTAGCATGTTTGCCGTGCACGCAGCCAATCAGGATGGACATTCCATATGGTCCTCCATGCCTGCCAAGAGAGATTTCTGAGCACAGAGACAGGAGTATCCTCTGATCAGGCATCACCGGGTGTGACCTCCCAAAATGTATGTCATATTCTGATTTATTATTATTTTATTAAATTTTTGAGTTGCCTGTGAATATATATGAATTTGGTATGGGTCTGTGATGCAAATGTATTTTTTACTGTGTATCATGGGAAAATAATTGTAAAACAGTATCCTTACTCTGTAATGTCTCTAGGAAGATGTTCCAAGTTCCCGGGTAGCTGAGAAACATTTGGTGTGTATGATATACTGCTCACTCTGCAGCAGGTTGTGTGCTGCCACTGGCATGAGCTCATGAAATTGATTCTCTCCCCAGACTCAGCCCTAAAGTCCAGTCCTAATTTATTTAAATAAGATAGAGCAGGCAAGTGAAAGATATTGAGACTTATAATAAGATTAAATTAGTGGGAGCTGGCATGATGCTGCTTCCTTTTTTTTTTTTTTAAAGAAATATTGGAGAAATGAGGGAATATCAAATTAGCCAAATTGAAGGAGACCCCCAAACGGAAAGCTACAGGAAACCTGGGGTATGATGGAAAACTGCTGTGATAATATAATCAGGACATTACTAATATGTGAAGGAAGGCCCTAAGGCTTTCTATTCTAATTGGAGAGCATGTCTGTGAGACATATTGCTAATGATTAAACTGGAAAGGATCACATAACCTAGAAACATGTTTGGTTTTTTTTTTTCTCCTAGAACTCAACTGGTGAACCTTCCGAGAAAGATGCTCTACAGCCAGGTCGGAATCTGGTGGCAGCTGGATATGCACTCTATGGCAGTGCCACCATGCTGGTGCTGGCCATGGCAAATGGTGTCAATTGCTTCATGCTGGACCCAGTAAGAGAAAGTTCTTGGTTAGGTGCTTGGCTGTGGATATGCTTGCTGTGTGTGGGGGGTGGGGGTGGGGGAAGGCAATAAAAGTGAGAGATTCTGCACACAGAGAGTAGAGATAATCATGTGGGGAAGGGGTGAAGGGATGGAAAGACAACACATACCTCAGTGAGTTTACTGAGGCAAGACCTAACATATGTTTATCAAATAAGGGAGTTTTGTTCCAAGGTGCATTCTGTAGAATGAAGTCACTGAGTTGATCCTAAGACCATGCAGGGCAGACAAAGGAAATAAAGGAACAAAGTGGACAGACAGGGGATATAGTGGAGTCTGAGGTGAGCTCAAGTAGTCCAGTAGGTGTTAAAAGTAGGCTTGTCCAAGCTTCTGATATTTCAAGAAATACTGGCTTTAGAATGGAATGTTTCTGGATCAGTAAATGCTATACTATCCAACTCAAACACATTTATGGACCATATAGAAGCTGTAGATGACTTGCTGGTGTCTCACTACGTCCATTCTAGCTTATTTTTCCTAATGTATATATTAAAGACCCAATTCTGAAATCCTAACTGAAGCAGCAAACTCACTTTGTCTTCAAAGAAGCTACCAGGTAAGTTGATATTATGTAATACTTGGAACCATTATACTTTTGATAAGCCTTTGATGAATTCAAGGGAGTGAAAATAAGGAAAGGAAATAAAACTATGTCCCTACCTACCTTTAGAGAAAAGCTATCTATGAGAAAAATCTATCTAAGGTGCTATAGAAATATTCATTAGAAGTTGTTGAATATCTTCTACAAGTGTATTAGTTGGAGCTACTTATTTGTTTAGTTAGGTTGATAGACAAAATGGAGAAAGCCATTTCCTTATATACATACATACACACATGTATAGCACAGTTAACTAAACCTACCATTGGAGGCAGACCCTACAGTCAATCAATTCTCAGCAAGTCTACTCACTGTACTAACCCCACAAGGACACTGGAAAGATGGTGCAGGAGGCAGTGGTGGTAGCTGCTGGTGCAATTGGGGCACTGTTTATTCACTTAAAGCATGCAGATTTTCCTCAGGGGACACTGGGTGATGCTTTTCTGAAAAGAGGACGGTGGGCCAAAGTTTGGAAGTTTGGAAACACTCTGGTTTAGTTCATATCCGAAGAGAGAATGAATTGAATGAAGATGCCTTTTAGCATTAGAAATGGCCTCATAAGACATTAATGAAACACTTTGTTGATGATGTACTTTTTTGCTGACAAGTTGAACTTCAGGTACAAATTGCTATTAAGGCGGGCAGTGAGGCTGTGGGGTGGTGTTGCAGGTTGTGTACACAGAAGTGTGACTGCCTTTGTCCTCTGCGTTCTTGCATAATTGGACTTTGCCTCCTTCCAAGGAACAGCACTTAATAAGTAAACATGGGGAAGAGAACAGCATTATTTTAAGTGCCAAATTAGACAGAACTGGAGCAAAGTTCACTACAAAATCACCAATGCTTGTGAATTTATCCACATACTTAACTGCTTCTCTGTTAACTTTACATTTGATGAACTTGTGAAAAACCATTAAAATTTTCATTTCTAGATTGCAGACCAAGGTCTTCAACAGTAAGTTGCTATGCATTTGTGGCCCTCTCTCCCCTACTCCTGGTCACCCAGTATTTATAAAGATTCAGAGACATGTCTCATCATTTGTCCATGTCTCATCATTGCTCATGAAGGCTGTAAGCTTGCCTTTACCAGCTTGGCGCTTTCATCTTGGCTTGCTGCAAGCAATGATGGTCTGATAGTCCAACCTTACTGCTAAAATATGGCAGCAGCTATATATTCTTTGCTAGAAGGTTTTAGCTTAAAAAAAAAATCCTTTCTGGCTCCATGCACAGGAGACTAGGACTAGCTTCATCCACAGCCTGGCTGCTTTGGTCAAATACCCAGATGGGGTTCTGCAGTGCTTGACATCCTGGGCTCTGCAGCCTCAGGACTTCTCAGCTGCTATTCAAGGGTTACCATTTTCCTGTCTTTGTAAATAAATGCTCTCCTCTTGCCTTCCTGTCCCTTCCCTTCCCTTCCATACTCTTCCTTTGCAAACTCTTCCCTCCCTACTCTTCTGTTCCTTTCCCTTCTTTTTCCTCCTTTCCCTTCCCTTTCCTACTTTTGCCTTTTCTTCCTTCCCCCTTCCCTTCCTTACTCTTCCCTTTCCTTCCTTCCCTCCCTACCTCCCTCCTTGATTTTTTCATTTTTTATTGATAATAATATATGAATAAATTCTGGGAGGAATCACAAAATGAACATTTTCTGAAGTATATTTTCTGAAGAACATTTTCTGTTTTGTTTTTGGGTCACACCCGGCAGCACTCAGGGGCTACTTCTGGCTCTATGCTCAGAAATTGCCCCTGGCAGGCTCAGGGGACCATATGGGATGCCAGGATTCGAACCACTGTCCTTCTGCATATAAGGCAAACACCCCACCTCCATGCTATCACTCCGGCTCCTGAAGAACATTTTCTGAAGCATAGTGAGAATCCTTAGTTCTACTGTTTTATGGTAACGAAAGAGATCTCTCAAGAGATTAATGAAAAAGCATAAAAAAATGAATCACTCAGGATAATGCCTTTTCATAACCAATGTTAATTCTAATCATTTTCTCTCCCATCTTTCCTTTTCTTTCTTACTTCTGTCCTCCACAGTCCTTCTATTATCTCCTTCCTTTGATTCTAGTTTCAACTTGTTCCATATCTGTAGAAACCAATCTTAAATACTACCTCTCTACTCCTGTGGGCAGAATTTTAATTGCTCTATTATTAGTGGTACAGTAGAGCCCTAAACCACATAGAGCTTGATGCTCCAACTAGAGGAATTAAAGTGATATTATTCTCTAAATTCATATCTACTCTAAAGAACATGAGCATTAGTTTAGTACTAGTCAGGAAGTAGAATGAGACAGAAACATTGCATGTGAGTGGTCAGAGACTAAAGGCTCCTGAAGTGACAGGCATAGTGAAGTTCTGCTGTTTTTTGGTAACTAAAGAGAACTAGATATTATATGAACCATGTACATTGTACCAATGGCAGGATTGAATCCTTTTTTTTAACTGAATAGTACCCTGTTATGTATATAATATGACATCTTTATTTACATCAGTTGATGATAAATCGTTTTCATATTATGACTATACTACTAATACTGTGATAAATGTAAAGTTTCAGAATCTAATTTTTTTTTTTTGCAACATGGATAATCCTGGGAAGATTGTGCTAAATGAAAAGTCTGGGTCAGAGAGATAACATGGAGGTAAGGCATGTTTGTTTTTCATGCAGAAGGACGGTGGTTTGAGTCTCGGCATCCCAGATGGTCCCCTGTGCCTGCCAGGGGCGATTTCTGAGCATAGAGCCATGAGTAACCCCTGAGCAATGCCAGGTATGACCCAAAAACCAAAAAAAAAAAAAGAAGTAAGTCTGATGCCAAAAGACAAATACTCCCATGATTTCAGTCATATTTGAGAAACAAAGAAGCAATACAAACAAACAACCAAACAACAAATCCTTAGATTTTGACCACAGAGTAGCACTTACCAGAGAGGAGGGGCCAGTCAGTTTTAGAGGAACTAGGAGAGGGGGACAAGTGGGAGAAAATTAGGCCTTTCTGGTGACTATAGTTATATTCATTATTGAGATGTAAAGATGTACACCTGAAATTGCCGTGTTGTAAATGTATGTTACCTAAAAGAATATTTGAAACTAGAGAATTAGCGAATAAAAGATGACTGGAAATATGGTACAGCGGGTATACACAGCTGATCCTGGTTTCATCCCTGGCACCACTTATAGTCCCAAGAGTACCACCAGGAGTAAACCCTGAGCACAGAGCTAGAGCCAAATAATCCCACTCCAGATTATTTTTTTAATTTTTCTTCTTTTTGGATCACATCTGGCAGCGCTCAGGGGTTACTCCTGGCTCTATGCTCAGAAATCGCTCCTGGCTGGCTCAGGGGACCATATGGGATGCCAGGATTCAAACCTCCATCCTTCTGCATGCAAGGCAAATGCCCTACCTCCATGCTATATCTCTGGCCCCTCCAGATTTCTTATTTAAAAACAATAATTATTTAAGTATGATTACAAAATTGTTTACATATCAGTTTCAGTCATAGATTTTACACTACCCTTCACCTGTGCACTTCCTCCCCTTCGTCTCTCTCTCTCTCTCCCTCCCTCTCTCCCCCCTCTCTCCCCCTTTCTCTTTCTCTTTCTCTCTTCTCTCCCCTTTGTGACACTGTGATTTGCACTACTGTTAATAAAGGGGTAAGCTTCCTACCATGGACTGGACCTCCTGGCTCTCTATTGTTTTTGGATATTATTGCCATATGGTCTTTTATTTTTCTTATATCCCACAAATTGGTGATATTATTGTATGTTTATTCCTCTCCCTCTGACTAATACATATATATTTTTTAATGTGGTTTTTGGGCCACACCCGATGGTGCACAGGGGTTACTCCTGGCTCTGCACTCAGAAATCGCTCCTGGCAAGCATGGGGGACCATAAGGAATGCCAGGATTCAAACCACTGTCTCTCCTAGATCAACTGAGTGCAAGACATCTCTCTCTGATGCATTTAACCTAGCATAATAATTTCTGTATTTATATCTATGAAGTATAAGCAAATTTCATGACTTCATTTTCCTAACATAGGATACATGATTTCATTTTTCATAACATCGTATTTTCCTAACATAGAATAATACATAGCATTCCATTGTGTATATTGACCACAGTTTTCTTAGCCACTCATCCAATGTTGGTCACTTAAGGTTCTTTCCAGATTCTGACTATTGAAAACAGTACTGCAACAAACATAGGGACACAGAAAGCTTTTTTTTTTTGTGATAGCCTTTTATTTTGACACAAAAATCAGAATATGTGGTTTTTTTATTTAAAATATATTTACTAAAATGCCACTCAATGTTCCAAATTTGATGGTGTCACAGTAAGAAGCAATCTTCATTTCTTTTTTTTTCACAGTATACATTATTTTATTTAAACAACTTTATTACATACATGATTGTGTTTGAGTTTCAGTCATGAAAAGAACACCACCCATCACCAGTGCAACATTCCCATCACCAATGTCCCAAATCTCCCTCCTCCCCACCCAACCCCTGCCTGTACTCTAGACAGTCTTTCCATTTCCCTTGTACATTCTCATTATTAGGATAGTTCAAAACGTAGTTATTTCTCTAAACTAATCCCTGTTTGTGGTGAGCTTCATGAGGTGAGCTGTAACTTCCAGATCTTTTCTCTTTTGTGTCTGAAAGTTATTATTGCAAGAATGTCTTTCATTTTTCTTAAAACCCATAGATAAGTGAGACCATTCTGCATCTTTCTCTCTCTCTGACTTATTTCACTCAGCATAATAGATTCCATGTACATCCATGTATAGAAAAATTTCATGACTTCATCTCTCCTGACAGCTGCATAATATTCCATTGTGTATATGTACCACAGTTTCTTTAACCATTCATCTGTTGAAGGGTATCTTGGCTGTTTCCAGAGTCTTGCTATGGTAAATAGTGCTGCAATGAATATAGGTGTAAGGAAGGGGTTTTTGTATTGTATTTTTATGTTCCTAGGGTATATTCCTAGGAGTGGTATAGCTGGGAGCTTGATTTCCAGTTTTTGGAGGAATCTCCATATTGCTTTCCATAAAGGTTGAACTAGACGGCATTCCCACCAGCAGTGGATAAGAGTTCCTTTCTCTCCACATCCCCGCCAACACTGCATGTTCTCATTCTTTGTGATGTGTGCCAATCTCTGGGGTGTGAAGTGGTACCTCATAGTTGTTTTGATTTGCATCTCCCTGATGATTAGTGATGTGGAGCATTTATTCATGTGTCTTTTGGCCATTAGTATTTCTTCTTTGTCAAAGTGTCTGTCCATTTCTTCTCCCCATTTTTTGATGGGATCAGATGTTTTATTTTTTTCTTGTAAAGTTCTGTCAGTGCCTTGTATATTTTGGAGATTAGCCCCTTATCTGATGGGTATTGGGTGAATACTTTCTCCCACTTAGTGGGGGCTCTTGTATCCTGGGCGCTATTTCTTTTGAGGTGCAGAATCTTCTCAGTTTAATGTATTCCCATCTGTTAATCTCTGCTTTCACTTGCTTGGAGAGTACAGTTTCCTCCTTGAAGATGCCTTTAGTCTCAATGTCCTGGAGTGTTTTACCTAAGCGTTGTTCTATATATCTTATGGTTTTGGGTCTGATATCAAGGTCTTTCATCCATTTGGATTTAACCTTTGTACATGATGTTAGCTGGGGGGGTCTCAGTTCAATTTTTTGCAAGTGGCTAGCCAGTTGTGCCAACACCACTTGTTGAAGAGGCTTTCTTTGCTCCATTTAGGATTTCTTGCTCCTTTATCAAAATTTAGGTGATTGTATGTCTGGGGAACATTCTCTGAGTATTCAAGTCTATTCCACTGATCTGAGGGCCTGTCTTTATTCCAATACCATGCTGTCTTTGATAACTATTGCTTTGTAGTACAGTTTAAAGTAGGGGAAAGTAATTCCTCCCATATTCTTTTTCCCAATGATTGCTTTAGCTATTCTCGGGTGTTTATTGTTCCAAATGAATTTCAAAAGTGCCTGATCCACTTCTTTGAAGAATGTCATGGGTATCTTTAGAGGGATCGCATTAAATCTGTATAATGCCTTGGGGGAGTATTGCCATTTTAATGATGTTAATCCTGCCAATCCATGAGCAGGGTATGTGCTTCCATTTCCGCGTGTCCTCTCTTATTTCTTGGAGCAGAGTTTTATAGTTTTCTTTGTATAGGTCCTTCACATTTTTAGCTAAGTTGATTCCAAGATATTTGAGTTTGTGTGGCACTATTGTGAATGGGGTTGTTTTCTTAATGTCCATTTGTTCTTGATTACTATTGGTGTATAGAAAGGCCATTGATTTTTGTGTGTTAATTTTGTAGCCTGCCACCTTGCTATGAGTCTACTGTTTCTAGAAGCTTTTTCATAGAGACTTTAGGGCTTTCTAGGTAGAGTATCATGTCATCTGCAAACAGCGAGAGCTTGACTTCTTCCTTTCCTACCTGGATTCCCTTGATATCTTTTTCTTGCCTAATTGCTATAGCAAGTACTTCCAGTGCTATGTTAAATAGGAGTGGTGAGATAGGACAGCCTTGCCTTGTGCCCGAATTTAGAGGAAAGGCTTTCAGTTTTTCTCCATTGAGGACAATATTTGCGTCTGGCTTGTATTAGAAGGCCTTAACTATATTGAGAAAGGTTCCTTCCATTCCCATCTTGCTGAGCATTTTGATCAAGAATGGGTGTTGGACCTTATCAAATGCTTTCTCTGCATCTATTGATATGATCATGTGATTATTTTTCTTGTTGTTGATGTTGTGTATTAAGTTGATAGATTTGGGCCCGGAGAGATAGCACAGCGGCGTTTGCCTTGCAAGCAGCCGATCCAGGACCAAAGGTGGTTGGTTCGAATCCCGGTGTCCCATATGGTCCCCTGTGCCTGCCAGGAGCTATTTCTGAGCAGACAGCCAGGAGTAACCCCTGAGCACCGCCGGGTGTGGCCCCAAAACAAAAACAAAACAAAAAAAGTTGATAGATTTATGGATGTTAAACCATCCTTGCATTCCTGGGATGAAACCTATTTGATTGTAGTGGATGATCTTCTTCCTCTTTTTTTTTTTTTTGAGTATAAAAGCTTTTTTTTTATTTCAATTTTATTTATTTATTTTTTAATTTTTTGGGCCACACCTGGCAGTGCTCTGGGATTACTCCTGGCTGTCTGCTCAGAAATAGCTCCTGGCAGGCACAGGGGACCATATGGGACACCGGGATTCGAATCAACCACCATAGGTCCTGGATCGGCTGCTTGAAAGGCAAACACCACTGTGCTATCTCTCCGGGCCCGGATGATCTTCTTAGTGAGGCATTGAATCCTATTTGCCAGGATTTTGTTGAGGATCTTTGCATCTGTATTCATCAGAGATATTGGCCTTTAATTTTCTTTTTTGGTAGCATCTCTGTCTGGTTTATGTATCAAGGTGATGTTGGCTTCATAAAAGCTATTTGAAAGTGTTCCTATTTTTTCGATTTCATGAAAGATTCTTGCCAGGATTGGTAGTAGTTCCTCTTGAAAGGTTTGAAAGAATTTATTAGTAAATCTATCTGGGCCTGGGCTTTTGTTTTTGGGCAGACATTTGATTACTGTCCTAATATCCTCAATAGTGATGGGTGTGTTTAGATATGCTACATCTCTTCATTCAACCATGGAAGATTATAAGAGTCCAAAAATTTATCCATTTCTTCCAGTTTTCATTTTTAGTGGCATAGAGTTTCTCAAAGTAGTTTCTGATTACCCTTTGAATTTCTACCATATCAATAGTGATCTCTCCTTTTTCATTCCTAATATGAGTTATCAAGTTTCTCTCTCTTTCTTTGTTAGTTTTTTCAGTGGTCTATCAATCTTGTTTATTTTTTCAAAGAACCAACTTCTGCTTTTGTTGATCTTTTGGGTTGTTTTTTGGGTTTCCACTTCATTGATTTCTGCTGTCAGCTTTGTTATTTCTTTCTGTCTCCCTATTTTTGGGTCCTTTTGTTGAGTACTTTCTAATTCTATGAGCTGCGTCATTAAGCTATTCAGGTATGCCCCTTCTTCTTTCCTGATGTGTGCTTGCAAAGCTATAAATTTTCCTCTCAGTACCGCTTTTGCTGTGTCCCATAGGTTCTGATAGTTTGTGTCTCCATTGTCATTTGTTTTCAGGAAGGTTTTGATTTCATTTTTTATTTCATCTTGGACCCACTGTTTATTCAGTATTAGGCTGTTTAACTTCCAGGTATTAAAGTTTTTCTTCTGTGTCTCTTTGTGGTTCACATATAATTTCAAGGCCTTGTGGTCAGCGAAGGTAGCCAGCAAAATTTCTATCCTCTTGATATTATGGAGGTATGTTTTATGTGCTAGCATGTAGTCTATCCTGGAGAATGTCCCATGTACATTAGAGAAGAATGTGTATCCAGGCTTCTGGGGGTGGAGTGTCCTGAATATATCTACTAGGCCTCTTTCTTCCATTTCTCTTTTCAGGTCTAGTATATTCTTGTTGGGTTTCAGTCTGGTTGACCTGTCAAGTGTTGACAAAGCCATGCTGAGGTCTCCCACAATTATTGTGTTGTTATTGATATTATTTTTCAGATTTGTCAACAATTTTATTAAATATTTTGCTGGCCCCTCATTTGGTGCATATATGTTTAGGAGAGTGATTTCTTCCTGCTGTACGTATCCCTTGATTAATACAAAATGTCCATCTTTGTCCCTTACAACTTTCCTAAGTATAAAGTTTGCATCATCTGATATTAGTATGGCCACTCCAGCTTTTCTATGGGTCTTGTTTGCTTGGATGATTTTCCTCCAGCCTTTTATTTTGAGTCTATGGTTGTTCTGACTATTCAGATGCATTTCTTGTAGGAAGCAGAAGGTTGGATTGAATTTTTTGATCCATTTAGCCACTCTGTGTCTCTTAACTGTTGCATTTAGTCCATTGACATTGAGAGAAAGAATTGTCCTGGGAGTTAATGCCATCTTTATATTGATGTTTGGTGTGTCTGTTGGTCAGTCTTGTCTTAAAGTAGGCCATTCAGTTTTTCTTTTAAGAATGGTTTTGAGACTGTAAAGTTTCTGAGCTGTTGTTTGTCTGTGAAACCATATATTGTTCCTTCAAACCTGAAAGTGATTTTTGCTGGGCGCAGTATTCTAGGCGAAGCATTTATTTCATTGTGTGTTGTCACTATGTCGTCCCACCACTGCCTTCTGGCCTTGAGTGTTTCTGGTGACAGGTCTGTAGTAAATCTCAAGGATGTTCCCTTGAATGTAATTTCTCTTTTCGATCTTGCTGCTTTCAGAATTCTGTCTCTATCTGTGGGATTCATCATTGTGACTAGGATGTGTATTGGGGTGTTTTTTCTGGGGTCTCTTTTAGTTGGTACTCTTCGGGCATGCAGGATTTGATCGCATGTATTCTTTAGCTGTGGTAGTTTCTCTTTAATGATGTTCTTGACCGTTGATTTTTCCTGGCGATTTTCTTCCTAGGTCTCTGGGACTCCATTGATTCTTAAGTTGTTTCTGTTGAGCTTATCATAGACTTCTATTTTCATCTGTTCCCATTCTTTGAATAATTTTTCCATTGTTTGATCATTTGCTTTAAGCATTTTTTTCAGTTTCTTCTGCTGCATGGAATTGTTATTCATCTCATCTTCCAGTATACTAATTCTATCCTCAGCTGCTGTTAACCTGTGGGAAAGCTCAACCATGTTTTTCTTTAATTCATCTACTGAGTTTTTCAGACCTGATATTTGACCTGAAGTTTCAGTTTGGAGTTTTCTGATTTCTATCTTCATATTCTCTTGATTCTTATTAGTGTTCTCTTCTATACTTTCTTTGAGTTCTTTGAACATCTTCCATATTGCAACTCTAAACTTCTTATCTGAGAGGCTGCCTAGTTGGTTGGTCATGTTCAAGTCATCAGAGTTACCATCGTCATTATCTATGTCTGGAGCTGGCCTGCATTGTTTCCCCATTGTCACACTTGTATTGTGGGTTTTTCTACATATTGTGGTTGTATTCATTGGCTAAATGATTTGCCTGGCTGAGAAGTAAAGTGGAGTGGCCGTGCTCCTCTGGCTCTTCCCTTTCTGGGCATGTAAACTCACCTCCAGGGAAGGCTCCAGGGAAAGCGAGCTGTCCGCAGATGAGCCACACACAGGATGAAATCAGGCCAAAAATGCAGCACAGCACAGAAGACAGGCACGTAGGGGTGCTGGCATCTGAGTTTCAGCAGAGTTCAGTGGCCTCCGCTTTCTGGGTGTGTAAACTCACCTCCAGGGAAGGCTCCAGGGAAGGCGAGCTGTCCGCAGATAAGCCACACACAGGATGAAATCAGGCCGAAAATGGAGCACAGCACTGAAGACAAGCAGATAGGGGTGCTGGCATTGAGTTCCCAGAAATCCTTTAGAACTTTAATTCTAGTCTGAAATGGGTAATCCCCTCAGATGATTGGGGCTTTTCATCCTCTTACTGACAAAGGTGAAAGGGCTTGAAGCCTTCAAAACCTTCACTGTGGTCTCCAGGGTCACCCAGAAAATTGACATTCACTTCTGAAGCAGGCAGGATCACTGGCAGGAACACTGATAAAATCCAGTCTCAGGTAGCTGAAAACAGCATGACCCAAGATGGCTTCGGCACCCTTCTGACTTCTGGCAGAAAGCAGCAGGAATCAGTTTGTGTATGTCCCGACCCACCTCTGAAGCAGGCTGGATTGTCAGCAGGAATGCAGATGAAATCCAGTCTCAGGCATCTCTGAAGCAGGCAGGATCACCAGCAGAAACGCTGATGAAATCCAGTCTCAGGCAGCTCTGAAGCAGGCAGGATCACCAGCAGGAACACTGATGAAATCCAGTCTCCCCAGAAAGCTTTTCTGCCTGTGGTTCTTGATTTCCTAGGGCACCCTAGATTTCTCCTTCCAAAAAAAAAAAAAAAAATTAAAAAGGAGAACTGGAAAGTTGACAGCAGCTGTGAACATGGTAGTATCGCTGAATTGTAAACATTTGGGGCCACTTAGGGATCCCTTTCTTCCTGATAGCCCAGCATATGCATTTGCATGTGAAGGCATCTACATCTTATGTTACTTTGGGTACACATATCTTATTCTCAGATTTTGTTGCTGTCTTACATCAACATGTCTTGCTTGCATCATGCTTCTACTCTCCTTCATATGCCTGCTTTCTATTTGTTTTATTGTAACTATTTGAAAGCAAAAACTCTCCCGTTCCTGAAAGTGGAACTGCACCCTTTGTATTCCCTGCTCTGACTCTTTTAGACCAGGTTTACAGCCCTGAGAGAGTGGAGGGACTGTATAGGTGCCTATGGTCCTGGATCAGCTTCCTGTGAAAAAAGTAGGGCTTACCGCTGACCTGGAACTTGTGCAGGTTCCTACCCCTCAGGCCCTGAAAAGACCCAACACTCTGCCCTTATTCCTCTCTGTCCTGCAGGCCATTGGAGAATTCATACTGGTGGACAAGAACGTGAAGATAAAAAAGAAAGGAAACATTTATAGCCTCAATGAAGGTTATGCCAAGGACTTCGATCCTGCTCTCTCTGAGTATCTCCAGAGAAAGAAGTTCCCTCCAGTAAGTAAGGAAGTACAGGAAAAGACCCTGAATCAAGAAATTTTTAGTCTATGATTTAAAATTCTGTGTGCAAGTGACTCATCTGTAGTGATCTGACTATTAAGTCAAAATTCAAGGGGCTTGTTCATTTTTTTTCCCACTTTCTCATGGCAGAAGAAAATTAAGATAACAGTGCTAGAGAGATGGTATATAGTATAAGGTCAACTGCATGTGGCCAATCCCAATTTAAATGCCCAGTATACATATCAACATTTGTAGCCTGAATTCTATTAGGAATAATACCTGAGTACCTCCATGTATAGACCAAAAATGAGTGAGAGAGAGAGAGAAGAGAATAAAATTGGGAATGGATAGGGGGTTCATGGTCACAAATGCATATTTCTGGGGTTCCTGGGGTTCCTAATGCCATTTACGGAGCCTATACTGGTATTACTCTAAAGTAGTAATAAATGGCTGAATCTGAAGTGCAGAAATAGATATTTGTTGAGCTTGTGGGAATATCTAATGTTGTTGCCACACTCTTGCTTAAAAATGCACACAGAGCTATATCATACAAGGATGAAGCCCTGATACTGTATATCTAGTGTACTCTGAGCTATCCCCAGGCACTCATTAGTTTTTCTAGTTCTCCACCTTATCCCAGATTCCCACCACTCATCTCATCCTATTTTCCACTGCAGGCAGCACTTGTCTCTACATTGCTAAGCCTCTTGCACATGTGCTTCTCTCCCCTAGAAATGCATATTTCACCATGTCCAGGTCTTAAGCTTGGCATGGGTCTTCAAGATTCAGCTAAGTGGCACAATTTTTGTGATGCTTGCTTTGATTCCATAGTTAGATTAGCCAATGGTCCCTTCAGTGCTTCTGTGAATTATTGTAAGATATTCAAGAGGTTCCCATTCCATTTATACTCCTTGAGAATAGGACTTTTATAAACTCTCCTCACATAGCCTTATAGGCTTGAGGTGAATAACTATTAAACATGGCAAGAGAACTCCTGTAGTTAATAACACATTTGTTAACACATGCAACCAAATCTAAGAACTGGGGCCGGCAAGGTGGCGCTAGAGGTAAGGTGTCTGCCTTGCAAGCGCTAGCCAAGGAAAGATCGCGACTGTGGTTTGATCCCCCAGCGTCCCATATGGTCCCCCCAAGCCAGGGGCAATTTCTGAGCGCTTAGCCAGGAGTAACCCCTGAGCAGCAAATGGGTGTGGCCCCAAAAAACAAACAAACAAACAAAAAATTGGTCTACAGAAATGTGGGGGCATGAAAGAAAGGGGAGGTTGGAACTTTGGTGGAGAGTTGAAGCACTGTGTGCATAAAACTCTATAATTGTAACCATGGCATTGCACTAAAAATTGCTGGTTTTGTCTCCAGGATAACTCGGCCCCCTATGGTGCCAGGTATGTGGGCTCCATGGTGGCTGATGTTCATCGCACTCTGGTGTATGGAGGGATATTTATGTACCCAGCAAATAAGAAGAGTCCCAAAGGAAAGGTAAAGGTCTCATAAAAAGTGGTTGAGAAGTGGTGGATCTCAAAGACATGGAGATTTGAATTAAAGGGGAAGAATGATGAGAACTGTTTGTTCTTTCCCATGCTGTAGTCTACATCAAAATTTCCTTTGGCATCTTCTGTTAAAGGTTGTGTTCTGTTCTGTTAATGGTTGTCCTGGTTTAATGATGTCCTCGATAGTCCATTCATTGCTAGTGAGCAGTAAAGGTATCATGGTGAGAAGGGCCCCAAAGGGCTCAAAGCATCTCTGTGGCAGAATAAGCTGTTTATAAAATGAAATGGAGCAGCACAGCCTTACTACCCAGTAAAATTTTAAATATAAATTCAAAATAAAGGGTTTATTTGATGGCTTTAAAATTAACTAACTGGTGAGCTGTCATTTGCTTCTTGGGATACCTTTCTCGTAAAGGAACAACTCTCTGGGGAAACAGTTTTTAGGTAAACTGTTCCTTGTTCACATGTACTGATTGTGAAGTACATGCTTATCTGACCGAGGGAGGCCTCCACTACATAGAGGGACAGTGCAATTCCCCACAAGAATTACTAATGAGAAGATCATCTTTTTAGAAAGAGAAAATAGATTCTCCTTAAGAGGTTATAAATCTATATGAAGTTAACCCTTGAACAGCTTAGGGTGGGGGGGTAGTTAGGGGACACACTGCCGCATGCAGCTGAAAAGGTGGTGATAGGTATTTTTACCTGTATTGCTCTCCATTGGAGTCTTGTTTTCTCTTGTTTATCTATCCTCCCTCATATTTATCTAAATCACTTCATTTCAAAAATATCTTAAACTTTGAACACATCAAAAACTTACTACTTGGGGCCGGGCGGTGGCGCTAAAGGTAAGGTGCCTGCCTTGCCTGCGCTAGCCTTGGACGGACCGCGGTTCGATCCCCCGGCGTCCCATATGGTCCCCCAAGCCAGGAGCAACTTCTGAGCGCATAGCCAGGAGTAACCCCTGAGCGTTACTGGGTGTGGCCCAAAAACCAAAAAAACAAACAAACAAAAAAAAAACTTACTACTTAACAACCTACAGCTAAATGGTAACTTAAACAATTGATTAACATATATTGTATGTTAAGTAATATACTTGTCATAAATGTAAACTAGAAAAATATATTATTTGTTTTATTATTTAAAACTCAACTGCTTATTACAAAAGCACAGATAATTTTTTATTCATGGCTAAATTGGATATTATTTAAGAACTCTTTTTTTCTTTTCTTTTTTTTTGTTTTTTGTTTTTGTTTTTGGGCCACACCTAGCGGCGCTTAGGGGTTACTCTGGCCTGCACTCAGAAATCACTTCTGGCAGGCTCAGGGGTGCTGGGGATCGAATCTGGGTCTACCCAGGGCCAGCTGCATGCAAGGCAAATGCCCTGCTACTGTATGTGCTATTGCTCCGGCACTTAAGAACTCTTTTAAAATTGTCCCAAAATTTCAAAAGAATTTTTCTGAATAACCAAGTTATCAAAAAGACAAATCACTTCAAAGTTTTTATTAACTCACAAACTCAAACATATATAATATAATTATATTTGATTAATGAGTCAATATCAGTACTATTTTATTTTTTTTGGTGATGGGAATGTTGCATAGATGGAGGGGGCAGTTCTTTTAATGACTGAGGCCCAACTGCAAACATATTTGTAATTTGAAGAATAAAGTATTAAAAAATTAAAGAAAAATACATTATTAAGAAAAACCATAAATAGGAGATGTGTACAGAGATTACTGTAGGTTTATATCTTCTCTTTACAAGGTCTGTGTATTACTGGATCTTCTGTGTTCAGGTTTTTCAGATCTCTGTTCACAGGTTTCTGTTTACAGAATGTAGTTTCCTGGTCACTGGAGGAATTATTTCCTAAAACAACACCTCTGCCAGACACATCAGGCATCTTAACTCCTCTATATAGCACCTTATTCTAACACCTAAAAAATGATTTCATAACACAAATATTTAGGTTCCTTCATTTTTAGATTTGAAAATCTGGTCCTGACACCTGTGTGAAAACTGTCTAGTCAGGAATATCTGCCAAGAGCTGTTTACTTCTAGTCAGACTCATTGAAAATGCACACAATCCTAGAAGCCAACATGTATGAGAGACTTGCAACGCTGAAGTTTTAGAAGAATTGTAAAATTCATGAACACAGAGTTGCAAACAATATTATACTGTTGGAGAATCCAGTCTGCTCTCCAGATGTTTGCAGCCAGACGCTACCAGACTCTAAAATGCATTTAAATGGGCATGACTCCATCCAAAACATACAGAATAACTCATTAGGTCTTGTTTCCTTTCTAATAAGAAGGAAACCAAAAGTTCTGCCAAAATGTCATTTATTCCGAGTCAAGGTGGTCTGTTTCAAATTTACTTCAGGCAAACTTTTGCAGGTTCTAGTCTGAGGAATGACTTCATCCTTTGGTTCCAGGGAACTGTCTGGTTTTGTGAGTTGGGGAGCTTTTAAAACCTGAGAAGGAAAGGGAGAGTGTGAGCTACTTTGCATGATTGTGTTATAGAACAACTCCACTCTGTTTTCTTGGCTCTTGTCTTCCAGTTGAGACTATTATACGAGTGTAACCCGATGGCCTATGTTATGGAGAAGGCAGGCGGATTGGCTACTACGGGATCTACAGCCATACTGGACATAGTTCCCACTAATATCCACGAGAGGGCGCCCATTGTCTTGGGGTCTCCGGAAGACGTGAAAGAATTCTTGGAGATCTTTAAGAAGCATGCTGCCAAATGATGAAAGAATTGCTTTTCTCCGGACCTTTCATTTTATGTGGCACACATTTATTACTCTCTACTGCACACATCACATATCCCTAAGACAGCAATAAAAAACACAGATATTTTCACCATCAAGTGTTCTGTAATGGATGTCTGACGCTGCTTCTCCAAAATGCTACTTTGAGACTGTCACTAGTGTTTGTGTGTATGTATGTAGGTATGCATGTATGTATTTTGGGGGATACAAGATCTGGCCTTGCTCAGGGATTACTCCTGGCTCTGTGCTGAGAGATCACTCCTGGTGAGCTCAGGTAAACATATGGGATGCTGGGGATTGAATAGGGCACTTGGCTGTGTGCAAGCCAAGTGCCCTACTACTTTTACTCTTACTGGCCCTGTTTCTTCTTATTCTTTCTCTTCTTACTCTTTCCTCTTCCTCTTCTCCCCTTCCTTCTTCATTTTTTGTCTTCTCCTCCTCTTCCTCTTCTTCCATATAGAATTAGATTACTCATTTAATACTTTTTCTTTTTTTTTGCTCTTTGGGCCACACACCCCCCAAAAACAAAACAAAACAAAACAAAACAAAAAAAGAAATATAACAAATCAGTGGTGGTACATGATGGTGAACTTTTGACCTGTAATCTGTAAATACATCAGAGTATAAAAATAAGATATATGCTAGTAAAATAAATGTTAGTAAAACCATTGGTAATTTTTCTACAAAATGTAACTTTTTAATCATTTTTATTTATAATTATTATTACTATTATTTTGGGTTTTGGCTTACACCTGGCAGCGCTCAGGGGTTACTCCTGGCTCTACGCTCTGAAATCACTCCTGGCAGGCTCAGGGGACCATAAGGGATGCCAGGATTCAAACCACCATCCTTCTGCATGCAAGGAAAACGCCCTGCCTTCATGCTATCTCTCCGGCCTTTATATACTTATAATTATCTAGGTCTAGCATAAGAAGAAGGATTTATCATAATAATAGAATTTATAGAAACGTAATTTGTTGCAAGTAAGTATATATCTCATTAAATTCTACATAAACTTATCCCACTCTGATTCTGAAAAGTTGTGAATTCACAAAGTGATTTTTATATTTAACCTTGCAACTTAGTTAGGTTCTGGCTCCTAGAGCACCAATATGATGGATGATTTGAGCTATTTTTTTCCACTAAGTTAGCTAGACAGAAAATGGTGTTGGTGTAATGAAGGTATGACATAATCATAAAAAATAACTCTTATTTTATTTGTGTTATGCTTTGTGTTTTTATTTGAGTTATTTTTTTATTTCACTGTGAGTTTTTAATGGATCATTTTGATGCCATTATGTAGGGGTTTTTTGTTTTTGTTTTTGGGTCATACCCAGCAGCGCTCAGGGGTTACTCCTGGCTCTATGCTCAGAAATCGCTCCTGGCAGGCTCGGGGGACCATATAGGATGCTGGGATTCAAACCAATGACCTTCTGCATGAAAGGCAAACGCCTTACCTCCATGCTATCTCTCTGGCCCCAATTATGTAGGTTTTATATACATCCTAGTACACAAAATTATAATATGACTCATAGGGAGAGTTTAACCTATAGCAATAGCGATTCAAATTCTGGCATCCCATATGGGGATCCCGTGGGGATAAGGGCAGGCGAATCCTCCTGCCTTCTCCATATCCCCATATCCCCTATATCCATCCCATATCCCTCATGCCTGCTAGGGGCGACTTCTGAGCGCAGAGCCAGGAGTAACCTGAGCGGCACGGGGTGTGACCCAAACAAAACAAAACAAAACAAAACAAAAAACAGAATCAGCCAGCTAGACTTAGTGGAAAATTTGTTGTCAACATCCAAGGCACCTTTGTCAGGGGCTACCTTCTTTCCATCAGTGGGAAAGATGGAGAACTTGGCCTTTTGTTTGTTTTGTTTTGTTTTTTTGGTTTTTGGGTCACACCTGGCAGCTCTCAGGGGTTACTCCTGGCTCTACGCTCAGAGATCGCTCCTGGCAGGCCCGGGGGACCATATGGGATACCGGGATTCGAACCACCGTCCTTCTGATTGCAAGGCAAATGCCTTACCTTCATGCTATCTCTCTGACCCCAGAACTTGGCCATTTTGAAGCCTTTAGACTAGAGCTTCTTCACAGTATCTGATGCTTGCTGGCCTTGACTTTCACAATGATGCAAGTATGATGTTGTCTTCTATCTCTACATGGCTGACTCTACGTGGTCAGAGGAACTCGATGCTGGTATAATGGTCAAGCTGGTTTCTCCTGGGGATGATCTGAGATTTGGCTGCCTTCTCATTTGAGAGTCTTGGGCAGCCAGAAGAGGGTACTATACAGATATGTTTTTTGTTTTTTGTTTTTGCCACATCCGGCGGTGCTCAGGGGTTACTCCTGGCTGTCTGCTCAGAAATAGCTCCTGGCAGGCACGGGGGACTATATGGGACACCGGGATTCGAACCAACCACCTTTGGTCCTGGATCGGCTGCTCAGATATGTTTTTGTGGCTGTGAATACCTTTCTTGGCCTTCATAGATTTTCTTTTGGCTTTAGCCTAATTTAGGAGGGGCTGGGACTTCCTTATTTCGTTTGGTGTCATGTTTGAAAAGAGCCAACCATTTAATTTTCTTTTAGGTGTGCTTCTCACACAGCGTGGTATAAATTTAATCTTGCTTTTATATGTGTCTGTTTCAGTATTTTCATAAACGAGGATTATTTTCATTGAGAGGTCACACTTGTTCCCACCTTTCCATTAGCTTGGATCAGTGACCTTCATGTTTTCATTAGTCATGCCATATCAATGTAATTACATATATTCAGAGAAATAGCAGCAACAATAGTTCTTGGGACCTCAAAGTTGAATTTTATCTTGAAGATACTGGGATTGCCTCCACCAAAAAAGTGGCAGGCTTTGAATGTCACATAGAGACTTGGTGGGACTGATGTTGACCACTTGCTATGTTTCATGGTGTCAGGCTGTTGATAAAATGGGACTTCTCTATTAGGCCTAATTAGGTGTTATTTAGCCAGGGGAAAATTCTCTCTTAAGTAACTCAAATTTATTGCTAGGAATTTTCTTTTTTTTTTTTTTTTTTTTTGGTTTTTTGGGCCACACCCGTTTGACACTCAGGGGTTACTCCTGGCTATGTGCTCAGAAATCGCCCCTGGCTTGGGGGGACCACATGGGACGCCGGGGGATCGAACCGCGGTCCTTCCTTGGCTAGCGCTTGCAAGGCAGACACCTTACCTCCAGCGCCACCTACCCGGCCCAAAATGTATTTTTTTTTTTTTTTTGGTTTTTGGGCCACACCCGGTGACGCTCAGGGGTTACTCCTGGCTATGCGCTCAGAGGTCGCTCCTGGCTTGGGGAACCATATGGGACGCCGGGGGATCGAACCGCGGTCCGTCTCCTAGGCTAGCGCAGGTAAGGCAGGCACCTTACCTCCAGCGCCACCGCCCGGCCCCTATAATTCATCTTTTCCACCTACCAATTGATTACAATTATATTCTTTTTTTTTTTTTTTTTTTTTTTGGTTTTTGGGCCACACCCGTTTGACGCTCAGGGGTTACTCCTGGCTATGTGCTCAGAAATCGCCCCTGGCTTGGGGGGACCATATGGGACGCCGGGGGATCGAACCGCAGTCCTTTCTTGGCTAGCGCTTGTAAGGCAGACACCTTACCTCTAGCGCCACCTTCCCGGCCCCCGGAATTTTCTATTAGGATCCTCAGTAATAATAGTAGACTTTGTACAGGACTACATGCCTTTTTTTTATTATTTCATATAATTTATTTAAGCACCATGGTTACAAACATGTTCATAATTGGGTTTCAGCCATAAAATGCACACTCCCTTCACCAGTGCAACTTTCCCACCACCATTGTCCCCTATTTCCCTTCTCCCCCATTCCCTGCCTGTCTTCAAGAAGACATTTTACAGATTTTTCTATATATCAATGTCATGGTAGTTGTTAGTATAGTTATTTCTCTAACTGCACTCACCACTCTTTGTGATAAGCTTCATATTATGGGCTGGTCTTTCCGGCCCTCATCTCTATTGTCACTGGGTATGATTATTATACCCTATTTTCTTTTTCTTAAATCCCACATATGAGTGAGACTATTCTGTGTTTATCTCTCTCCCTCTGACTTATTTCACTCAACATAATAGTCTCCATATTCATGCATGTATATTAAAAGGATTGTTCATTGTATTTAATGCAGTTTGGACTGTTTCTCAGTCTGACTAGTTCTAATTAGCTTGCTTTCTTCTTTAAAAAAATTTTTTTTACTAACCACTTCTTTTCTATATTTTATCCATTTCCTTGTGTTGTTAGATCTTTATCTTGATTTGTAAGTGTTTCTGGAATCTCTCAAAATCTAGATATTGGCCATTTGAGTGCTTTATCATCTCCAAATAAATTTACACCATGTTTATGGTATTTTTTGTTATAAATCTTTCAAAAGGATGTCATTGATCTATTTATTTTGGACATATAGTTTCTACTGTTTCCAGTTTTGTTTTTTTCTGGGGTAAGGGGAGCTATATCCAGCAGTGTTCAGGGGATCATGTGATGCTTGGGATGAAACCAGAAGCTGCCATGGGCAAAGCCTGCATTCCATCCCTTTGTACCATCTTCCCAGCTCTTTGTTTCCAGTTCTGTTCCCCAAGTTCAAATCCAAATCCTGTTATAGCAGATAGATGGAGGAAGTGGGTAGAGATGTTGGTAATAAATTTTGGGGGACATAATAAAACAAAAAAATTTGCCTAGTCTTGAAGTAGTCCGAAGGCTTGCAGACCACATCCCTTCGAGATGCAAATGCTGAGCTCTTTTAGAGTGAAGAAAATAAATCACCCCCGAGATGCAGAGTCATCCCCCAAAAAACTGGAAACCCCTTTGAAAAGGAGAAGCTGTGAAAGGAGCTGAAAGTACTAATAAGAATATGAAAAAAAAAACACCATCATGAATCCAAAACATTTCCCCTTGATACTGCTTTTGCTGTAGGCTCTTACCAGGCTGGGATAGTTTGGAAGAAGCCCAACTGAAAATTCAATCCGAGTCATTTGGGCACATTTTCTACCCTGTAGATTGACCCATGTTTCAAATCAAAATATATACTTTGCTTTTTTTCTCTGGAGAAGTTCATGTTCTCTCTTTTGCCTCACTTATTAAGTTGTTCTTTAGATATTTGATGTTTGGTGGCACTTTATTGAAAGGGATAGTTGGTTTTATTCCTTTTTCTTCTAGTTTATTATTTATATACAGGAACATTGCAGATTTTTGTATGTTATTTTTATAACCTCCTACCTTGCTATATTACTTTATTATTCCTAAGCATTTTGGAATTATTTAGGGTTTTAAATATAAGTATCTTGTCATCTTCAAATACTGATGTTTGACTTTTTTATGATTTGGGTCCCTTTAATATATATATATATTTTTACAAACCCTAGTGTCGAGGACTGCCTTTCATATCTTATTCTTGCTGTGGTAAAGACTTCTAAAATTATGCTGAATAAAAGTGGTAACAATGGACACCCTTGCCTTGATCCTGATCTCAGTGAAATATTTTCAGTTTTTCACCAATGACTACAATATTGGTTGTGGGTATATTGTAGATACTCATTACAATATCAAGGTATGTCCTCTATCCCCATTTTTTGAAGGATTTTTATTTTTCATGATTGAGTGTTTGATCTTATCAGAAGCCCTCTGGATACAAGTTGATATGGCCATATGATTCATGTTTTCTTTTGTTGATTTTCTTTTTTCTTTTTTCTTTATTTATTTATTTATTTATTTTTTGTGATTTTTGGGTCACACCCGGCAGTGCTCAGGGGTTACTCCTGGCTCCATGCTCAGAAATTGCTCCTGGCAGGCACGGGGACCATATGGGATGCCGGGATTCGAACCGATGACCTTCTGCATGAAAGGCAAACGCCTTACCTCCATGCTATCTCTCCGGCCCCTGATTTTCTTTTTTAAATAAAAACAATATTATTTTCATTTCTTTTGTTTTTGCTTATTTTTTAATTATCTTTATTTAAATACCGTGGTTATAAGTATGGTTGTATTTGTATGTATGTAAAGAGCATCCCTCTTCACCAGTGCAACATTTCCACCACCAATGTCCCAAATCTCCCTCCTCCCTACCCCACCCACACCTGTACTCGAGAGAGGCTTTCTACTTCCCTCATTCATTCACATTGTTAGGATAGTTCGCAATGTAGTTATTTCTCTAACTGTCATCATCACTCTTTGTGGTGAGCTTCATGTCATGAGCTGGACCTTACAGCCCTCATCTCTTTTGTCTCTGAGAATGATTGCAAAAATGTCTTTCATTTTTCTTAAAACTCATAGATGAGACTATTCTGTGCCTTTCTCTCTCCCTCTGACTTATTTCACTCAGCATAATAGATTCCATATACATCCATGTAAAGGAAAATTTTATAACTTCATCTCTCCTAATGGCTGCATAGTATTCCATTGCATATGTGTACCACAGTTTCTTTAGCCACTCATCTGTTGAAGGGCGTCTTGGTTGTTTCCAGAGTCTGGCTATTGTAAATAGCACTGCAATGAATATAGGTGTGAGGAAGGGATTTTTGTATTGTATTTTTGTGTTCCTCAGGTGTATCTCTAGGAGTGGTATAGCTGGATCACATGGGAGCTCAACTTCCAGTTTTTTGAAGAATCTCCATATTGCTTTCCATAAAGGTTGAACTAGACGGCATTCCCACCAGCAGTGAAAAAGAGTTCCTTTCTCTCCACGTCCCTGCCAGCATTGCTTGTTCTCATTGGTATCTCATTGTTGTGTATGTAAATATTTTGAGGGATTACTATGTTGCTCCCCCTAATCTGATTAGGTGATTGTGCCCTACCCTAGGGTGTGACCTGGCATTCTGCCCCCACCCTAGGGTAGGACCTGATTCTGCTTCCACCATTGGTTGGTATCTGATCCCACCATGGGGTGGGACCTGACTCTGGAGTATAAGAACAAGGGTCTGTGGAAGGCGGGGGCCTTTTGCTGGCTGGAACTGAATCTGAGTCTTTGGACTTCAGTTTTGTCCATCCGAATAAAGCAAATATTTCCACGAGCCTGATTGTCTGCGAGCTGTTTACCCGCCGTTTCACCTCAGAACCGTGGGCTAGACAGGGTGGCAGACGCGTGCTCCGAGCTGGAAGAAAAGGGCCTCATTCTCCATCCCTCCATCAGTCAACCTCTTCAGGGGCTGACCTGCTACATCTCATAGTTGTTTTGATTTGCATCTCCCTGATGATTAGTGATGTGAGCATCTTTTCATGTGCCTTTTGGCCATTTGCTTTGACCCCTTAAGAGGTGGGTTTAAGCGGCCCAGCAGAGTCAGCTTTATCCACAGTCTAGGCCCAGCTGAAGCAAGCCCTCAGGGGATGAATGCCAGAGACAATCAAAGTTTCCAGGCTGGATCAAGCCTAGGGAAGCCTCAAAATGTCTGCCGTGCTTAAGGGACCCAGCAGAGTCAGCTTTATCCACAGACTCTGCTCGGGAAGACTCGCCTCAGCCTTACATGCCTTTTTTCTTACCACTAACATATCTGATATTAACCATAGTGTTCCACTGCCATGACCTTCACCTTCCAGATTAAAAGTAATCTTGAAATTAAAATGGCTACTTATTTATTTATTTAATAGTAATTATTAATTTAGAATTAATAATTCAAAATATTTTAAAGCAAATTGATAGAGAAATATCTCTACGATGGTATATTAGTGTGTGTCTTGGCAAATGTTCTAGAACCTTGAAATCTGACTTCAGGTTACAATTTTTTCTGGATTTCCTATCATCATGCATTACTGGGTATTCATTGGAATGCCCATAACTAGCATGAAGCTCACAAGAACAGCACCAGTTCCCAAAATCCACAGAATGGCTATTGCCTGGTGCTCACCTTCAGAATTGGAAATGATATCAAGATCCTAATTAATGGTGGCCCCACAAAACCACCTCTTCATTTTAAATCCTGAAAACCATTGAATGTAACACTATTTTTTGGAGGAAAAAAAGTGTCTTCAAAGATGTTAAGAATTTTAAGACAATGGGGCCGGAGAGGTGGCGCTAGAGGTAAGGCATCTACCTGCCTTGCAAGTGCTAGCCTAGGACGGACCTCGGTTCGATCCCCCGGCTTCCCATATAGTCCCCTCCAAGCCAGGGGCGATTTCTGAGCTCATAGCCAGGAGTAACCCCTGAGCGTCAAATGGGTGTGCCCCCCTGCAAAAAAAAAGGAAGACAAAGAATTTTTTTTTTGTGTGTGTGTGGATATGCCAGGGATCAAACCTGGGGCCTCATACAAAACAAAGAATTTTAAGACAAAGTGATTCAATATTATCTGAATTAGTCTTTAATTCATTGAAAAGTAGAAATAAACAGAAATTCAATTTACAAATTTGTGGAGGTTTAGTGTGCACAATTGGGACTTAGTCATAGTCTTAGGGGAAAACCAGTGAGTTCTCTGTGAGATCTTGGCCAAGTTTCTTCAGTAACTGCCAGGAAGAAACGTCTTTCAGTTTCTGACAGGCTGAGGGCAAACAATTAATTGCTTTTCTGAAACACACTAGAGCTTCTGTTAATAAGGCCTACCCTTGGAAGAAACTAGTTAACAGTACTCACCTAATTGGTATATTCTTGATCTGGCTGATGTGAAGGAAGAAATGTCCAATTCAAGCCTATGTTAGGCACCCTCACCTGAGGGTAAGGATAAAAGAGAAACACTTGTGAAGTTTAATTCAGAGGTACAGTATAAGCAGAGCCTCAGGCTCCAAAACGAGGATCTGATGAGATGAGTCTGGAAGCAAATGTTGATGCAGGAAATAACACACATAGTGAAAAGATACAAGAACGAGTTCAGGAAATCCAGCACTTAAGCAGGAATCCCACCACACAAGCCTTCTGTTCCTCAGAAAAAAAGCAGATTAGTGGAGGAAGACCGAAGAATGAGCACCTGCCTTCCTCAGATCCCTGATTTTATTGTCAAGAACCAGGCCACACCTTATGGTGGGAGAGAAATACCAAGTGGGAAATAACCCAATAATCCCATCACCAGATTACAACCTAGGAGTAATTCCTGACAGAGCCAAGAATGAGCACTGGTTGTGGCCCCAAAACCAAATCAAACAAACAAAAAAAGACTAGAAATAATCAGTGTTGGGGCCGGAAAGATAAGATGGAGGTAAGGCGTTTGCCTTTCATGTATTGTAAAAGGTTCGAATCCTGGCATCCCGTATGGTCCCTCGAGCCTGCCAGGAGCGATTTCTGAGTGTAGAGCCAGGAGTAACCCCTGAGCACTGCCAGGTGTGACCCAAAAACCAAACCAAACCAAACCAAAACAAAACAAAACAAAACAAAAACAAACAAAAAAAAAAAGAAGAAATAACCAGTGTGACAGTGTTGGTATCCACTGCTAGGGGGTATGTCATTTAGTTCATATTCTATGAACAAAGGTATAGAGACCTCTAAAAAGTTAAGAATGAGATTTCTCATTTATTTCTATTTCACTGATTCCATTTATTGGCATCTACCCCCAGGATACAAGGCATTAATTAGAAAAGGTACTTATACTCCTATGTTCATTTAGTGCTAGTTTCAATAGCCAATTGGAAACAGCCTGTGTCCAAAATAAAACAAGTGTATTAAAAAATTGTGATTGTGTAGATATATGCAATGAAATACTACTCAGCTCTAAGAAAATAATGAAATCCTGCAGTTTAGTGAAACTTTTATGGAATTGACATCATGCTGAACAAAGTGAATGTAGGAGAAAGACAAATAACATATGTGGAGTATATAGAAATATAGTCTGGGAATAGAAATTAGACAATAAAAATATAACCTGGGGCCGGGCGGTGGCGCAAGAGGTAAGGTGCCTACCTTGCCTGCGCTAGCCTTGGACGGACCACAGTTCGATCCCCCGGCGTCCCATATGGTCCCCCAAGCCAGGAGCAACTTCTGAGCGCATAGCCACAGGAGTAACCCCTGAGCGTTACCGGGTGTGGCCCAAAAACCAAAAAAAAAATAATAATAATAAAAAAAATAAAAATATAACCTGAGAGTTTACCTACAGAACTGGTTTTCTAAGTGGAAGTATTAGATTTACTGACTTTGACATATACTGCAAAGCTATAATAATCAAAACTTCATGTCACTGGAGTAAATACAGACCCACAGACCAATGAAACATAATTGAGAGTCCTGAGTTAAACCCCAAGATTTATGGACAATTAATCTATGCTAAAGAAGCTAAGAATATGAAGTGGAGCAAAGAAATCTCAACATGGGCCAGAGTGGTAGTACAGCAGGTCAGGCATTTTGCCTTGCATGTGGCTGACCCAGATTCTAATCCCAGAATCCCATCTGGTCTCCCAGCCTGCCAGAAGTGATTCCTTAATACAGAGCCACAAGTAACACCTGAGCACCATTGGATGTGGCCCCCAAAACAAACAAACAAAAAAGGCAACAACAAAAAGAAAAATTCTCAGCAAATATTTTGGAAAAACAAGATAAGCACATATCAGAAACTGAAAATTGAATTATATCACACAATTCACAAAGCTAAATTTAAAGTAAAGACCTTGAGATTATACCAAAATTCATAAAATACATTGAGAAAACAATAGGAAAAACTCTCCAGGAAATGGACCTCAGATGAAAATAAAAAGATAAATAAACAAGATAAAATAAAAATAAAAAACAAACAAATAGGGTTAAATCAAATTTAAAAGCTTCTAAACAGCAAAAGAAACATAAGCTAAATGAAAAAGACACCCCATTGAATTGAATAATATATTTTTATACAACACATCAGTTAAGGGGCTAAAAAGCTAGGTCTACAGAGCACTCACAAAGCTCAAAAAATTTTTTTTGAACAATCCCCTCCAAATGAGGAGAAGAAATTAATAGACACTTCCTCAAAGAAGGTGACCAATAGCCATATGAAAAAGTGCTCATTATCACTTAGTCTTAGGAAACTATAATTCAAAACAATGACTAAGTATCATTTTATACGGTGTGAATAGCATATACCCCAAAGTCTTAAAAAAAAAAGTGTTGGTGGATTTGGGATGAGAAAGGAACCCTCTTTTTTTTTTTTCTGGTGGTAATGTCATCTGGAGCATTCTTGATGAAAAGCTTCTGTTTAGACTAAGATTTGTGAGCATTTTTTTTATTAATAGCAAAACCATAGTTTTGTCTTTGGCATAGTTGTCTTTGGCACCAAAATAAATGTGAACTGATTGCTCCTCGCCTTTCTTTTTGGCTCTTACCAAAGCTGTTGTATAAAGTTCCCCTTTGAGGCATGTCCTGAAAGGACTTTTTCATATTCTAATATGTCATCAACAACAATTTTTAGATCATGGGTAACTTGAACTTCTAACACTTGTGACTGTTGCTCCAAGCTTGCAGCCTAAGCTAGACAGTGGTAAAAGAATCCCTTTATGGGAGAGAAGTTGACTACAGTACTTATAAATGACACTAGTCAATATCTCCTTTCTAATCTCCAGACCATGTCTCTTCTATTCATCCTTAAACTCCACACATTGTCATTGCTTTTCTGTATTGATGCCTTGGTTTTATTTTATTTTATTTTTTTACCTCCAATATTTTTGTTTTGTTTATGGACCCCACCCAGCAGTGCTTATTTCTGGTTCTCAGCTAAGGGATCACTCCTAGCATACTCATGGGACTATTTGCTGGATTAAACCTGAGTCAACTACATGGAAGGCAAGTACTCTACCCACTATCCTATCTCTTTTGCCCCTATTTTACTTGTAATCTTTTGTGAACAAATTTTTTTTGTTTTGTTTTTGGGTCCCACCCAGCAGTGCCCAGGGGTTACTCCTGGCTCTACACTGAGAAATCACTCCTGGCAGGCTCAGGGGACCATATGGGATGCCAGGTTTCGAACCACCATCCTTCTGCATGCAAGGCAAACGTCCTTCCTCCATGCTATCTCTCTGGTCCCATGAATAGATATTTTTATAAACATTAAAAGATTACTAAAGGGGAGTCAGGCAGGAGGAGGTTTGGCAGGCCCACGCCATGCCGGAGGCCTGCTTGGCCAGGCCTAGGGGGGGTGCGGGATTTGGGTAACCCCAGCACCCCTCTGCCGCCTTGCTCCAGATCTCCAGGGCTTCCCCGGGCCACACCCCTGGGCAAGCCGGTGAGTTGGGTCCCTTGGTGGAGCTTGAAGGACCCTAGGCCTTCCCCCACTATCCATGCGGCTCCTTAGGGAGGGTCTGGGTGGGGCTCTGAACTTCTGTTCTCCCAGCTTCTTGAAGGATCTCTCCTTCCTGGGAGCCGGGAGTCAGGCAGGAGGAGGTTTGGCAGGCCCACGCCATGCCGGAGGCCTGCTTGGCCAGGCCTAGGGGGGGTGCGGGATTTGGGTAACCCCAGCACCCCTCTGCCGCCTTGCTCCAGATCTCCAGGGCTTCCCCGGGCCACACCCCTGGGCAAGCCGGTGAGTTGGGTCCCTTGGTGGAGCTTGAAGGACCCTAGGCCTTCCCCCACTATCCATGCGGCTCCTTAGGGAGGGTCTGGGTGGGGCTCTGAACTTCTGTTCTCCCAGCTTCTTGAAGGATCTCTCCTTCCTGGGAGCCGGGAGTCAGGCAGGAGGAGGTTTGGCAGGCCCACGCCATGCCGGTAGCCTGCTTGGCCAGGCCTAGGGGGGGTGCGGGATTTGGGTAACCCCAGCACCCCTCTGCCGCCTTGCTCCAGATCTCCAGGGCTTCCCCGGGCCACACCCCTGGGCAAGCCGGTGAGTTGGGTCCCTTGGTGGAGCTTGAAGGACCCTAGGCCTTCCCCCACTATCCATGCGGCTCCTTAGGGAGGGTCTGGGTGGGGCTCTGAACTTCTGTTCTCCCAGCTTCTTGAAGGATCTCTCCTTCCTGGGAGCCGGGAGTCAGGCAGGAGGAGGTTTGGCAGGCCCACGCCATGCCGGAGGCCTGCTTGGCCAGGCCTAGGGGGGGTGCGGGATTTGGGTAACCCCAGCACCCCTCTGCCGCCTTGCTCCAGATCTCCAGGGCTTCCCCGGGCCACACCCCTGGGCAAGCCGGTGAGTTGGGTCCCTTGGTGGAGCTTGAAGGACCCTAGGCCTTCCCCCACTATCCATGCGGCTCCTTAGGGAGGGTCTGGGTGGGGCTCTGAACTTCTGTTCTCCCAGCTTCTTGAAGGATCTCTCCTTCCTGGGAGCCGGGAGTCAGGCAGGAGGAGGTTTGGCAGGCCCACGCCATGCCGGTGGCCTGCTTGGCCAGGCCTAGGGGGGGTGCGGGATTTGGGTAACCCCAGCACCCCTCTGCCGCCTTGCTCCAGATCTCCAGGGCTTCCCCGGGCCACACCCCTGGGCAAGCCGGTGAGTTGGGTCCCTTGGTGGAGCTTGAAGGACCCTAGGCCTTCCCCCACTATCCATGCGGCTCCTTAGGGAGGGTCTGGGTGGGGCTCTGAACTTCTGTTCTCCCAACTTCTTGAAGGATCTCTCCTTCCTGGGAGCCGGGAGTCAGGCAGGAGGAGGTTTGGCAGGCCCACGCCATGCCGGTGGCCTGCTTGGCCAGGCCTAGGGGGGGTGCGGGATTTGGGTAACCCCAGCACCCCTCTGCCGCCTTGCTCCAGATCTCCAGGGCTTCCCCGGGCCACACCCCTGGGCAAGCCGGTGAGTTGGGTCCCTTGGTGGAGCTTGAAGTCCCTAGGCCTTCCCCCACTAACCATGCGGCTCCTTAGGGAGGGTCTGGGTGGGGCTCTGAACTTCTGTTCTCCCAGCTTCTTGAAGGATCTCTCCTTCCTGGGAGCCGGGAGTCAGGCAGGAGGAGGTTTGGCAGGCCCACGCCATGCCGGAGGCCTGCTTGGCCAGGCCTAGGGGGGGTGCAGGATTTGGGTAACCCCAGCACCCCTCTGCCGCCTTGCTCCAGATCTCCAGGGCTTCCCCGGGCCACACCCCTGGGCAAGCCGGTGAGTTGGGTCCCTTGGTGGAGCTTGAAGGACCCTAGGCCTTCCCCCACTATCCATGCGGCTCCTTAGGGAGGGTCTGGGTGGGGCTCTGAACTTCTGTTCTCCCAGCTTCTTGAAGGATCTCTCCTTTCTGGGAGCCGGGAGTCAGGTAGGAGGAGGTTTGGCAGGCCCACGCCATGCCGGTGGCCTGCTTGGCCAGGCCTACGGGGGGTGCGGGATTTGGGTAACCCCAGCACCCCTCTGCCGCCTTGCTCCAGATCTCCAGGGCTTCCCCGGGCCACACCCCTGGGCAAGCCGGTGAGTTGGGTCCCTTGGTGGAGCTTGAAGGACCCTAGGCCTTCCCCCACTATCCATGCGGCTACTTAGGGAGGGTCTGGGTGGGGCTCTGAACTTCTGTTCTCCCAGCTTCTTGAAGGATCTCTCCTTCCTGGGAGCCGGGAGTCAGGCAGGAGGAGGTTTGGCAGGCCCACGCCATGCCGGAGGCCTGCTTGGCCAGGCCTAGGGGGGGTGCGGGATTTGGGTAACCCCAGCACCCCTCTGCCGCCTTGCTCCAGATCTCCAGGGCTTCCCCGGGCCACACCCCTGGGCAAGCCGGTGAGTTGGGTCCCTTGGTGGAGCTTGAAGGACCCTAGGCCTTCCCCCACTATCCATGCGGCTCCTTAGGGAGGGTCTGGGTGGGGCTCTGAACTTCTGTTCTCCCAGCTTCTTGAAGGATCTCTCCTTCCTGGGAGCCGGGAGTCAGGCAGGAGGAGGTTTGGCTGGCACTGGTAATCTCTGTCCAGTCTACATTTTCAAAATCGCGCGGGGGCTATTGCCCCCGCGCGCACAAGAAACATTAATAGTACTCTCACAAGAAACATTACTAGTACTCACTATCATTGAATTATGTTTTTATGTATGCAGAATGTCCATTTTTGTACTCTGCCCTTTTGCATACCCCTTCATAAGTTCATATTTCTCTTTAACTTCTTTAACTCCTATCATCATTACTCCTTTTTTACCCTTTCTAACTTAAGTACTCTTGAGTCCTAATTCACAGACCAAAGTGGTGCCCTAGAGTTAACACCCACACAACTATTTTAAAAGGCATAAAAAGGACACATATCTTTTCAACATTTTATGCGTGTTTTCTTTGACGGCTATAACTTTTGCTAAATACTTTCTTATACAGTGATGATCCCCCCCCCATTTTTTTTTATCTTCTCTTTGTGAACTGCTCAATATGGAATTTGGTGTGAAAGAATCCCTCAGTTTAATACTTATGTTTGAACCAAGTCATGGGTCTTGTTGGAAATGTTCTTATGCCCCCATATATCTGATAGCACCACGTGGCTTTATATCTTGTTTGCGTAGGCACACTGACATGGGAAAATACTATACATACCAATAAGTTCTTATCTAATAGAAAGGGGAACACACAAATCTTGTAGTACAATGAGACCTTACACCCTGAACATTGACATAAAGACCTGGCACAGGCCTCAGAAGAATGGACATTCTCCATTTACCCCTTGATCTACAGAAGACATTTACAAAACATCCAAGGTTGTATATAACATCACCCGGAGGCATTCCTGTACCAGGGACGACCCTACAGCTGCTCTGACATCGATCTACTCAAAAGAGACATCCCTTAGCACTGAGAAGACAACAAGAACAATGACCTGTTTACTGGACAGGGCTTGCTGTATTGCCCATTTATGGTGAGGTTTGTCTATAACATCACCTGGAAGCAATCCTCTACCACGGAAGACCCTACCACTGCTCAGACATCGTCCTGCTCAAAAGAGACTTCCTTTAACACTGAGAAGACTTAACAACAACAACAACCTGCTTATAGGACAGGGCTTCCTGCATTCCCCTTTCATGGTGAAGTGAAACGAGAAGGCACTCCTCATCATGACTTCAATGTAGGACATGCAGATTCCAGAATCTTTAATACAGAAACATGAGACCAACAACAGAGACTCTGTGATAAGTGTGTTGGCGCTACGGACAATGTCTTGGAGCGAACGATAACTTTCCTGAGGCCTAGAGCTGGTCTTATGCAGGAAACTTCAGGGGTAGGATCTCTTTGTATTTAGGCCAAGGCTATTCCTTTCCATGCCTCTCATATTTTGGTGGGCCTATGCAAACAACAATTGCCACTCTAACACCGTTTTTACTGTGCTCCTTTGACTCTAATCCTTAAAACACACCCACTTAAAATTTGAGGTTAACTTAAGCTAATATGCATGTACATGGAAATGTAAAAAACACTATGCCTCTAATGTTTAAGGAGTTACGTAAGCTTGATG
The DNA here is from genome assembly GCF_024139225.1 of Suncus etruscus. Classification (NCBI taxonomy): domain Eukaryota; kingdom Metazoa; phylum Chordata; class Mammalia; order Eulipotyphla; family Soricidae; genus Suncus; species Suncus etruscus. The sequence goes on from NC_064851.1 coordinate 49,363,748, forward strand.
GCTTTAGATTGCCTTGTGTGCTGTTAAGAAATATTATAATGTGCTACAATCTGGGGACTTGAGGGAAAAAGTAATTGCACATGGATTCTGTTTTATTTATCTTAACTTTTTTTGGTGAAAATTCAAAGTTAAGATATCAGCAAGGGGACTTCTTCTGATAATTATGTTATGGGTGATTGTCCTTCCACTGTAACTTACCTTATCCTCTTTCTTTGCATCTTTTGTTCTAATAATTCATAATAAAAAATTATAAAAAAAAAAAAAAAAAAAAAAAAAAGATTACTAAAAAGGGGCCTGGAGAGATAGCACAGCAGTATTTGCCTTGCAAACAGTCGATCCAGAACCTAAGGTGGTTGGTTTGAATCCTGGTGTCCCATATGGTCCCCCGTGCCTGCCAGGAGCTATTTCTGAGCAGACAGCCAGGAGTAACCCCTGAGCACCGCCGGGTGTGGACCAAACCCCCCCCCAAAAGAAAGATTACTAAAAAGGCCAAGAAACTCATAAAAAGTTGCTCAATATTACCAATCATTAGAAAAATGTTAATCAAATACATAATGATATATCAGTGTATACTCACTAGGGTGACAATAATAATTTTTTAAAACAAAAATATGAACTGGAAAGAATGTGAAGACATTGGAGTTTGTCTGAACTTTTAGTAGAATGTGAAATAAAGCAGCCACTATGGAACATGGAATAGTTGTTCCCTAAGAAATTACAGAAAGAACTGTCATATGTTTTAGTAATTGTACTTCAGGTTATATATTCCAAAGAATTGAAAACATGAAGAGCTTGAGTGATATTTTTCCACCCAAATTTACAATAGCAGAAATTACTCAAAACAATAGCAATATTTACAATGACCAGAAAGCAAACTATTTCTGTCAATAAATAAACAAATATGGTATAACAGTCAATAGAATATTATTAATCTTGTAAAAAGGAAGAAAGGGTTGAGGAGTGGATAGCCAGCCTAGGATCAATCTTTAGCTCTCTATATAGTTCCCTGAGCCTTGCCAGGAGTAATTTCTGAGCTCAGAATCAGAAGTAACCCTGAGCATCCCTGGGTGTGGCTTCCAAAATATAAATAAATAAAAGAAACTGAAATTCAGATTCAGGCTGCAATATGGGAGGAATATTCATGATGCTAGACTAAGTAAAATAAGTTAAGACACAGACAGACAGATTTTATCTGAGCACATACTACGAAGTAAATAAAATAGAGACAGGAAGAATGGAAGTTGTCAGAGACAGGGAATAGAGAAGGGAAGAGGGGATAATAAGTGTTGAATAGGTGCAGAGTTTTACTTTGAGAAGATGAAAACGTTATGAAGAGAAATTATGCTGATATGAGTACAACACTGGATGAGCTCTGCACAGCTCAAATGGTTATAATTTTTTTTTATGTGTGTTTTTTTTGGTCACACCCGGAAGTGCTCAGGGGTTACTCCTGCTCCATGCTCAGAAATTGTTCCTGCAGGCACGGGGGACCATATGGGACACCAGGATTCGAACTGATGACTTCTGCATGAAAGGCAAACACCTTACCTCCATGCCTACCTCTCCGGCCCCAAATGGTTAGAATTTTAACTGATGGAAAATATAATAGTTGTTTATTCCATTTCTGTTGAATTTTAAGGGCTTAAAAATATAAGCTGCCTTTTTCATAATTCTGGATTCACAACAATTCCAACAGCAAATGCTCATCTGGCCCTCCCAATAATCCTTTCCACTGACAACCATGGACTTGACATTGGCATTCCTCAACTAAGCACAATTCTTTGAAACTCTTCCTTAAGAGTGCTACATGCAATCCTAATTAATTCCTTTTCATTGATTGACAGGTTTCCATTCCATGTGTATATTATTGTTTATCTACTCACCATGGAAAACTATATGGGTGTTTATAGTTTCTGAAAGTTATAAGTAGAGCTGAGTTTTCTGGTGAATGTTTATGTTTGCACGGATAGAAATATGTTAAGAAAAGATGTAAAGATTCACTTTGAATGTCATTGTTTTTAGCATCACAGGGCACAGTGAGGAATGGGGAACCCTCATCTGATGACAATGTTGCACTTAAAGGAAACCTTGAAAATCAAGTAAACAAACCTCTCTCTTCTGTGATCACTTACTGGTATAGAAGTTCTAATACCCAGTCATGCCTTTTCTGTAATAGTGTCAAAGTATCATCCTTGATCTCCCATGTGAAAGAACAATTGGTTATTTGTTAATGAAAGCATGATACACTGGCTTCTAGGAGAGTTTCACGGTATAGTCCTTAGAATCCCAAAGGCACCTGGGAAGATTAAAGAGGGATTTCCAGTATTCAGTAATTCCAATACTCAGTAATGTTAAAGTGAAAATGTTCTTGGGACTCTGGGATGGAGGAGATTATTTTAAAAAATTGCTTACCTTGCAAACCAATGAGCCATGAGAATCCTTCCTGACAGCACCCAACATGCCAAGTGTGATCCCTGCAGCTGTGTTGGCATCTCTAAAACCACAATGTGTTTAATGTCTATTGCTTGCACTCAACAGCTTGCTTTTCATGCAGCTGACCCAGATTTTATTCCTGGCATACCAAACAGTCTCTTGAACATTGCCAGGAGTGATCCTTAAATTTAGAGCCAGAAATAATCCCTGAGCGGGTGTGATCCAAAAATGAAAACAAATAAAGAAGCTGCTTCTTTAAGTTATAGGAGCTGAAAATTCAGCAAATTAGCAAAACCCAAGGTCTTGTGAGTCCTTGATTTATAATATGGAGTAGACATTACATGACCCATTACTCGCACTGGCATCTGAGGGGGGACATTTGATGAGAGACCTCCCTCTCCTACCGACATCTCTGTCAGAAGTATTGTGTAATAATTTGAAAGTATTTTTAAAAAGAGAAACAACAAAAGAGTTTGTTTTCCCTTTACTTTTTTATGAGTACTTGAGACATGCCTGTAAAAAGTCATATTAACAGGAGAAAACTATTTTATACTGCACACACATCCTATATAAATGGGAGACTCAGAGGCCAGAGAGATTGCACAGTGGTAGGGTGTTTGCTTTGCACGCAGCTGACCCAGGACGGATGGTGGTTTGAATCCCTGGCATCCCATATGGTCCCCCGAGCTGCAGGGAGTGATTTCTGATTTGCAAGAGCCAGGGGCAACCCCTGTGTGCTGCTGGGTGTGGCCCCCAAACCCAAACCAAACAAACAAAAAAGGGAGACTCAGTCCAATATGAAGTTACTTTATAAGATCACCTTAGTGATCTATTAGTTGTTACATCACCTTAATTATTACACCTTAGTTATTTACATCACCTATGTAAATGACATCTTCATGACAAAGTATATGGGGAAAGGGAAAGGTCAGTTATGGGAAGTTTTAGGAAATGCATGGTAAATAAAAGCATGGCCTACCTTCTCCTCTGATTAAGAGTTGAATAATATTTAGGGGCTGAAGAGATAGTACAGCAAGTAGGTTGCTTGTCTTACATACAGCCAACGTGGTTTGATCCCTGAGCACCCACCCAGATTAATACCTGGATGTAGAGCCCAGGAATAACATTTTGAGCAGAGCTTTGTGTGCCCACAACACAAGAGTTAAAGATATATTGTCCTATTCCAGAAGATTTTTTTCCTTAAACCTGTGTATGAGAGGATCAGATTATTTTCCCTACTATCTGGGCTTTTCTGGGTTTGTTAAGCAATCATGTTAATACTGGTGTTGATACAAAATAAAAACAAATTACATATATGTGTAGAATTCACAGAGATACCAATTCTGAAGTAAATGGATTAAAAGGAGGGTATTTTGAGCTTAGAAGTGAGAGGTAAGTTTTGATGAAAGGAAGCAGACTCACAAGATGAAAGGACCAAATTCTATGAAATTCAAAAGTTTTCCCAGCAATAGATATAGATTTTCTAATTGGCTGTTTTCTCAATATCATCTTAAATCTTATTAAGACATAACCTCCAACCCCAAAATTATTACAGGAATTAAAGTAAAAGTTTTCTCTTGAAATTACAGGACTTTGACTGATTTTAGCTCAAAAAAAAAGAATCCACCAAAATGATATGTATTCAATAAGCCCTGTTCAGGAATGTGGGCCAGCCCTATCCTTTATAATAAAACCTCCCTCAAACCAAATAGGAGGTTTAAAATGGCTTAACAGGTTGTGCATATGTTTTGTATGCAGCCGTTTCCAGATTGATTTTTGGCACCTCATGGTCTACCAAATATTTCTGGCAGTAGACCTCAAGCCCTGCCAGGTATGGCCCCCAAAACAAATAGCAAAAAGAAATACACAGGGGGTTTCAGAGAGCTGCTAGAATTGACACTGAGAATACTTCTATATCAACTATACTGGACTTTAGTAGGGCAGAAGGCCCTTTGATTTGAATCCTGCTTATACATCTTCTTACCTGATTTTCTTCCTTTAGAAATTTTTTGTTTTGTTTTGTTTTTGGGTCACACCCAGCAGTGCTCAGAGGTTACTCTATGCTCAGAAATCGCTCCTGGAAGGCTCAGGGGACTATATGGGACACCGGGTCTCGAGCCACCGACCTTCTGCATGCAAGGTAAAGTGCCTACTTCCATGCTATCTCTCCAGCCCCCTCCCTTTAGTATCTTTTAAAATACCTTATTTTCTGGCATATAAGACAATTGGGTATTTAAGACCACCCCCTACTTTTCCAGTTAAAATATAGGTTTTTGGGCTATATTTGCAGTATAAGACTACCTCTCTTAATGCACACCAAATGGAAATTAAAAACCTCAGATTTGATTTCAATATGGAAATTTTAATCCAAATGCTTATGTCATGCTTGTACTTAGCTGAAAAACTGTCACTTATAAACATAAGGCTATTTGTATCAAACATGTAAGCATAAAACAGTGATCTACATTGAGAGCAGGTGAGAGGACTGCTGGCTGGGGTGCAGTGATTAATAGGACAGCTAGAGGGAGACAGAGCACCTCCTCTGTGTCCCATAAAAGCTGAACAGAGGGATGCCAGGAAGATGGGAACGGATCACTTGCCCTGAAGCTGGAGTAAGTTTCAGCATGCAGTATACCGGTGTATAAGATGATCTCCGACTTTTAAGGAGTTTTTCATAGGCTGAAAAGTCGTCTTATGCACCAGAAAATACGGTAGTGACCTAGGTAGTGAACAGATTTTTCTGAGCCCTCTGAGACTTTTTCTGGGAGGTGGGGTGGGGATAGCTGATGGTATTCAGGGGTCACTCCTGGCTTTGCTCTCAGAACTACTCCTAGAGGTACTCATGAACCAAATGGGGTATAAAGAATCAAACCCAGATTGCTTACTTTCAAGGCAAATTCCCTACCCATAAGTCCTCTAAGCTTTTCTGGCAAATTAATAAAATAAGGGAAAGCTCTGACTGGCTTAGTAATTAGTCAGAAGAGGGGCTGGAGAGATAGCATGGAGGTAGGCCATTTGCCTTGCATGCAGAAGGACGGTGGTTCGAATCCATATGGTCCCCCTAGTCTGCCAGGAGCAATTTCTGAGCGTAGAACCAGGAGTAACCCCTGAGCACCGTCAGGTGACCCAAAAACAAAAACAAAAACAAAAACAAAAAAAATCAATCAGAAGACAAATGGAAAGACTGAACCTGTGATTGGAGACTTGAATAGGGGTTATAAGGACCATTAACTTATTAGATTAAAATTTTACCTTATCATTTATATGTATATATATATATGTATATATATATATATATATATATACAGGTGAAAATCTAGGTTTTGACATTTCTGCAGCATCTTATGGGACTGAATTATTCAATTTGCAATTTCTGGGTAGATAGTAGCAGAATTGAGGCGAATTCTTAAACCCTGTGTTTATGTTTAAATTTATTTTGTTAATACAGTATACAGAAGCTGCCAAGCACATAAGAAATTGGGCACAGGGGCACCTTCAGACACTCTCTTTGATGCCATTATCAATACAGCTACCTTTTCAGGAAATAAGCTAGTATGAATTTTTTTTGAAAGACTTCTGCAGTCTTTTTTTCCCCAATGACCTAATATTTTTATTGTTATAGGTGGTTAAATCTGGTAAAGTGTTAAAATAGTAGTGGTGCTAGACACTAGGGTAGGGAAGAGTGTTTTCTTCCAGATGGGTAGCTAAAAAGCATCATTCATCTAGTCACACATGCTTTTTTTTCTTTTTCTTTCTTTCTTTCTTTCTTTCTTTCTTTCTTTCTTTCTTTCTTTCTTTCTTTTCTTTCTTTCTCTCTTCTATCTTTCTTTCTTTCTTTCTTTCTTTCTTTCTTCCTTCCTTTCTTTTCTTTCTTTCTTTCTTTCTTTCTTTCTTTCTTCCTTCCTTCCTTCTTCCTTCCCTTCCTTCCTTCTTCTTCCTTCCTTCCTTCCTTCCTTCCTTCCTTCCATTCCTTCCTCTCTCTCTCTCTCTCTCTCTCTCTCTCTCTCTCTCTCTCTTTCTTTCTTTCTTCTTTCTTTCTTTCTTTTCTTCTTTTTCCTTTCTTTCTTTCTTTCTTTCTTTTCTTTCTTTCTTTCTTTCTTTCTTTCTTTTTCTTTCTTTCGTCAACCCGACGGTGCTCAGGGGTTACTCCTGACTCTAAGCTCAGAAATCGCTCCTGGCAGGCTTGGGAGACCATATAGGGGTGCTGGGATTCGACCACCATCTTCTGCATGTAAAGCAAAATGCCGTACCTCCATACTATCTCTCCGGCCCCCCAACACATGCTTTGTTAATAAGCATAATTTCCACTCCTGTATAAAACGTTTTGGCTAAGAGATCCTTGTAGTGTCATTTACAATGTAAAGTGACCCTCACCACAGATATCTGCCAATCAGCTTCCCTCTGACAATTGGCAAGTCGGGTCTGCAAGAGACTTAGGTGCAAAAGCTGAGAGTTTTATGAGTCATAATGTTTTTTTTCTGTATTTCTCATCTCCTGAAAGGTTGTATTTTAGGATCTTTAAAAAAAAGGTTTATGAATTCTTTTTAAGCCTTTGAACACTGTCTTATTTTATACATTTTGCATATAGACAGAAGAAATAAAGAAGAGAAGTGATGCGGTAGATACATAATGGTTGATTCTTAGTGAGGTACCTGAAACACATTACTTCAATAAAAATAAATAAGATAATAGGGGGGTGCGAGGAGATAGAGAGAGAGAGAGAGAGAGAGAGGGAGAGAGGGAGAGAGGGAGGGAGAGGAGGGAGAGAGGGAGGGGGAGAGAGAGAGAGAGAGAGAGAAGAAGAGAGAGAGAGAGAGAGAGAGAGAGAGAGAGAGAGTTGGTCATGTTTCTAAACTTCTGATTCTATTTCCAGCGTTGGTAACCTTCCCAATCAGCCAAGCAAGAATCATTTTCCCAGGGCTTACCCGACTGTTGAACCACGTGGGATGAGACACTTTCCCTTAAAGGTCCTGACCAGCATCCGTTTCTAATCAACTTCCACAATCCACAGTGCAAGAGACTGAGAAACAGGTGTTTCTGCAAGAAGAAAAGGAGAATTTGGAAAAGCAACTGCTGTTATTATGGCAGACCGAAGCCCTTTCGAGACTGATATGCTCACTCTGACCCGCTACGTGATGGAAAAGGGTCGTCAGGCCAAAGGGACTGGGGAGCTCACGCAGCTGCTCAACTCCATGCTCACGGCCATCAAAGCCATCTCGTCGGCTGTTCGGAAGGCAGGACTGGCCAACCTGTGAGTCCGGGGCAGAGGTGGGCTCCAGACACCTGGCAAGAGGCCCTGCCTCAGTACCTTCCACCATTCTGCTGGGACATTGGCAATATGTTTAACTGGTGGGGGTTGGGGGTGAGGGAGTATATGCAATTTCCCCAGGGCTTTTGGTAGGAGCTCAGTAAATTGTCTCTGGAGCAAGTCAATAGCCAGGACAGACTTAATGCCCTGGACACAAAGGAACATTTGGGACTTTGTTTGTTTGGTCTCAGTTTTGGTTCATACCCAGTGGTGTCCAGGACGTGCTCCTGGCTCTGTACTCAGGAATTACTCTTGGAATGGCTTGTGGGACCAGAGATCAAACTCTGGTCTGACTTGTGCAATGCAAGCACCTTACCCACTATACTACTGCTTAGCCCTATAGGAGCATTCTTTTTTTTTTTTGGTCATGATCAGTCCATTAAAAACTGAGAATTAGGGCCCGGAGAGATAGCATAGCGACGTTTGTCTTGCACGCAGCCGATCCAAGACCAAAGATGGTTGGTTCGAATCCCGGTGTCCCATATGGTCCCCCGTGCCTGCCAGGAGCTATTTCTGAGCAGACATCCAGGAGTAACCCCTGAGCATAGCCGGGTGTGGCCCAAAAAACCAAAAAAAAAAACAAAAAAAAAACGAAACAAAGCAAAACAAAAAAGCTGAGAATTATTGACAGACAGAAACTCTTCAGTTTTCTACCAAACAGTAACATCACAGTGCTCACCATTGAATTATCTGCTGGCCATATTTCAGGTTTCTTTTCTTCTTCTTCTTCTTCTTCTTCTTCTTCTTCTTCTTCTTCTTCTTCTTCTTCTCTTCTTCTTCTTCTTCTTCTTCTTCTTTTTTCTTCTTTTCTTCTTCTTCTTCTTCTTCTTCTTCTTCTTCTTCTTCTTCTTCTCCTTCTCCTTCTCCTTCTCCTTCTCCTTCTCCTCCTCCTCCTCCTCCTCCTCCTCCTCCTCCTCCTCCTTCTTCTTCTTCTTCTTCTTCTTCTTCATTTTGGGCCACACTGGCAGCACTCAGGGGTTACTCGTGGCTCTGTGCTCAGAAATCGCTCGTGGCAGGGGGATCATATGGGCTGGGGATCAAACCCGAATTTGTCCTGATCGGCTGCATGAAAAGGAAACACCTTATTGCTGTGCTATCACTCCAGCCCCTGATATGTTCAGATTTCTGTCTTGTCTCCATTTGGTATGGGAAAACATTTGGCAAGAGAAATAAATACAGGATGTCTTTGAGGAAGTGATCAAATTCTTCCACTTTATTCACTTTGGTACTTTGGTAAAGCAGAAAAGGAGGCCAGAATCATACTATGTCTACTCAGAGTCACAACCAATTGTGAACATTTGTATCTGTAATTTCAAAAGCAGAGACCAGAGAGATGATAGAGATTAAGACATTTACTTTGTATGTGGTAAACCTCTGATTAATCCTTGACACTTCAGACAGCATCCCAAGCACTTCTAGGAGTTATTCCTGATCACAGAGCCAGAATAAGCTTTGAACACTGTTGGGTGTGGCTCCAAACCAAAATACATAAATTAAAGAAATTAAAAATAAAGCATTCATTCCATTAGAGGTCATTTTAGGAAAACTACAACTATAATAACTGCTATTACTTCTACTACTGTTATTATTGTCACTACCACCACTGTTTTACTAATACCAGTATTAGAATTCAGACTCAAAAAAATAAGAGAAAAAATAATCAAGTCCAATGATTTAAGTAAGTCCTCATGTTATGTCATTTTTGGAAAACCCACCTTTAAGAAAAATGAGATGTGATAAAATCAGACCCTCAAATAGTAGTTGCAATGTAGCTTCATTATAATGTTGGTGAGAAATGCATCCTGGGCAAGATAACTTTGTTCTGAAATCATGTTACAGTAATTTTGCCCTTCTCTCTACTAACATTTGTTGCAATGCTTACTGCCCTTTCCTGGATGTTCAATCCCTTGCTGTCATCTCAGTCTTCACTCATACCCATTGGGTTCTCTTTAATGACAGAGCACACTTTTCTGTAGAGCTCTGACTTTGTGGCCTTTTACTACCCATCATGAACTCAGAAATTGGATGATTATGTTGCTTATTTGATTTGATTTTTCCTACCATGTGACTATGGGGCAGTGATAATATTACTCTTTCTAGGACCACAGTTTCTCCATTTGTAAAATGGAGAGGACCCTTGTGCTATTGTGGCTTATCACAATATATATTGCTAAAAATATACCTTAAATTATTTGGTCATTCAGATGATCAAGGTTCCTAGCTCATCGCTCCCCAAGCTCTTTCCTTTCTTAAGTGGTGAGAGAGATAAAGACGTGTGTTTATGCTCATTAAATGACTTTTGAAAAGTAGGTGAAAGTGGGGGCTGTTCATACCAAAAGCATGCCTTATGATGAGAGGGTTGTAACTTCCAGTCCCTCTCTGTGGCGGGAAGTAGATAGAGAGTGAATCAGCTGAATCTCTACAATATATCCATAAATGTACAAAGGGGAAGGGTTTGGCTAGCTTCCATGCTAGTGAACACGTGGTTATGTATGTAATAGAATATGAATTTAAAAGAACATGGATGCTACTTTCTGGTTCCTTGTACCTTGTTTTGCATCTCTTTCATCTGGATGAAATATCTATATCCTTTATGATTCCCTTTTATAATAAATACAATAATAAACATGCCTGGGTGCTGAAGAGATAGCATGGAGGCAGGGCATTTGCCTTGCATGCAGAAGGATGGTGGTTCGAATCCTGGCATCCCATTTGGTCCCCTGAGCCTGCTAGGAGCAATTTCTGAGTGTAGAGTCAGGAGTAACTCTTGAGCGCCACAGGGTGTGACCACCCAAATAAAGAAGAAAAAAAAGAAACATGTTTGACTTTTTGTTAAACAGCTTAACAGTAACTCACAACCCTCAGACCAACTATGTCTGACTTTTTGTGATCTTCTCTAGAAAATTAAAGGAATCTATGGATGGGAGCTCTAGAAGGCAGTTGGTTAGAAGTACAAAGTACAAGTGTTAGTAACAGATGTATGCAATGGGTACACATGTGCACTTTTGTATAAGGACTGAACTAGACGTTGCTTCCAGGAATATAGTGTTGAGTAGAAACCCAAAATGCTCATGTTTGCCTATGTGGGGAAGCTTGTTAATTCAAAAAGTTGTTTTAAGGTTTAATATGTTCTTGTGATGATGAGCTGGCAACTCAGGCCTTAGGAGAAATACTGTCTTTTTATGATGGGTTAGTCCAGTACTTCTCAAACAGTGGGGTGCACCCCCCCCCAGGGGGGTACGAGGCCCCGTAAAGGGGGGTGCATTTGACCTCAGCAAACATTGTCATAACAAGCTAAGCCCTGTGTTTATTTCTCTGTATATCTTTGGAGCTGAGAGTTGCTGTGTCCTGCTTCAAACCCCGCTTCAAAAAACTATGCATTGCAAAACGTGCTCATTGTAGCTATTAATCCAGACATCACCCCTGATTAAAAAATCAGCTCAAATTATTTTTATATATTTTTGTTTTGCAGGTTAAAGTTTTTTTTAATAAAGATACTCTTTACAGTAGCGTGGGGGGAGGGCCGGGAAAAATGTTTTCTTCCTCCTAGGGTGGCATGACAGAAAATAATTGAAAAGCACTAGTTTAGTCCATTCCTGTGGAGATTTACCAGCTTGATTGTTAATACAGATGACTGACCACTAGGTGGCAGATATATCCGTGAAGCTGAAGGTCAGAATCCCACATCTTGTTCTGGACTGACTGACAAGGGTTCTGATTCAGATGGCTCTTTGGTAACAGACACCTGAAGTATATTAATAAATGCAAGGTAAGGGGCAAGAGACAGAGACACAGAGAAAAAGAGTTGAATAGGCTTGAATTCCTGCTTTGGTAACAGACACCTGAAGTGTCTTAATAAATGCAAGTGAAGGGGCAAGAGAGACAGCGAGAGACAGAGACAGAGAGACAGAGATAGAGAGAGACAAAGATAGACACAGAAAGAGCGATAGAGTTAAATGGCCTTGAATTTTTGCCCCTCATCCAGGAGACCTGAATGGATCCTGTACCTCATAATCCCCTAAACTCGGAGCCCATACTGGCCCCTGAGTATCACTTAAGTGTGACCCAACAGCTAATAACCAAATTAATAAAATTTTAATGTAGCCTAATGGATTGACTCATCTCCACTTTTTGCTACTATCAGAAAAAGGAGAAACTCGGGCTCTGGAGCACAGTGGTAGGGCATTTGCTTTGCATGCAGCCAACCGGGGACGGACCTGGGTTCGATCCCCGGCACCCCATATGGTCCCCAAACCTGCAAGGAGCAATTTCTGAGCGGAGAGCCAGGAGTAACCTCTGAGCGCCGCTGGGTGTGGCCCAAAACCAAACAAATCAAAACAAAACAACAACAAAAAAAGGAGAAACTTTAAAAGATATGCTGGAAGAGGCTGGAACGATAGCACAATAGGAAGAAGTTTGCCTTGAACGCCGCCAACACAGGATAGAACCTGGTTCAAATTCCGGCATCCCATCCCATATGATCCCCCGAGCCTGCCATGAACGATTTCTGAGTGTAGAACCAGGAGTAAACCCTGAGTGTTGCCGGATGTAACCCAAAAACCAAAACCAACCAACCAAACAAACAAATAAATAAAATGCTGCTCACTTACTATTTAACCTGTGATGCTAGATTTTAACCCAAGGCCTCACACATGCAATGCAAGTGCTTTACTTCTAACTGCATTCCTAATCCCTGGTGCTTTTTCAGAGTCATGATGGTAAATGTGTTTGGACTTTACAAATGATCTTTCTCTTCCCCTCCCAGTGCAAAATGTAGGAGATTACAGGAAGATCTCAGTGTTTGGGGGAGAACCAGACACTCTGGTGCCTTCGCCATGCGCAATCATGCGGTGAGATGGAACTTACATATTTGTATTGATCTTTTGGAAACTCAGCCTTGAAAGGATAGGAGGAACCCTTGCATTATCTCTGGAGTCCTGCTCCCCCCAGTGATTTGCTTGGGCTGTTTGACTTCCTAGGTACGGAATTGCAGGAAGCGTGAATGTGACTGGGGATGAGGTGAAGAAACTGGACGTGTTATCCAACTCCCTGGTGATCAACATGCTCCAGTCCTCCTACAGCACTTGCGTCCTCGTCTCGGAAGAAAATGAAAAAGTCATCATTACCGAAAAAGACAAGCAGGTGAGCGAGCAGTTCTCCGTTTTGCCAGTAGATGCCGCTATTGAGTCGGGAAGCCGTGGCCTAGCTTTCCTTCAGCAGCTGATGTTTTCATATCATTGAACTTTTGTTTTCCGGAGATAAAAGAATTGCATACCTCGGAGTTAGTTATCAGTTCTTTTTTTCTAGGACGAGGGAGGCCTTCAGCTAGTGTTGGGGTGCTGAGGGCGGGGAAGGGTGGCTCCTCCGGGCAATTCTCAGCAGCCCTGCGGCGGCTGTGCTTTGCTGGAGATGGGTTATGTGTCTGTGTAAGGCACATCCTGTGCTGCCCCTAACTGGCGCTGGCTCTTGGCCTATTTCTTAGGGAGGTTTTACTCTGTTTATTTACTTTGTTGTACCGCAGCACAGCGTTGTCCTGGAAATGGCTGATTCACTGTCTTGCTTCTGTGAGCAGAGTTCATGGGCTTTAGCTTATTGTGCCAATTAACAAGTGCTGATTTGGGCAAGTTTCAAATCAAATCCTGGAAAAAGGCAGACATCCTGGAAAGAGACTAGAGTCATGCTCTCTGTTTCTCATCCTCTCTTCAATCGCTGTCCTCCATACACAGGTCCCTATGGAGTTACGTTGGGAGCTTTGTTGATCAGGAACAGTCTCTTCGTGCCTGGCAAACTATTAGTTCACCTTAGCAAGGAGATCATAACAATTCGTCATCCTTTCTTCTCTGTCTCATCACCACCCCGCCTAGGGTCAAGAAGGTGCTTATTGGAGACCAGTCAGCAGGAGGAATGATGGGAGACTTCTTGATACAGAGCCATAGAAGTGTTTTTTGTTTTGTTTTGGTTTGTTCTTTTGTTCTTTGTTTTGTTTGGGAGGGGGCACAGCCGGTGACGCTCAGGGGTTACTCCTGGCAATGTGCTCAGAAATCGACCCTGGCTTTGGGGGACCATATGGGCCGCCGGGGATGGAACCAAGGTCCCTTCTAGGTCAGCTGTGTGCAAGGCAAACGCCCTACTACTGTGCTATCGCTCCAGACCCATGTTTTTTTCTTTCTTTTTTATTCTTATTCTTGGTTTATAGAAGTTGTTTTTATAGGAAAAGGACAGAAAAGAGAGGAAGCGCTGCAGATAAGTGGGTGCCTGGAAGGACAAGAAAATCCCCTCCTTGGCTGGTGCCTTAAGCCACATTACATCTTTTATATATATATATATATATATATATATATATATAAAGATTTCTTTTTTTTTTTTTTTTTGGTTTTTGGGCCACACCCGTTTGCTGCTCAGGGATTACTCCTGGCTATGCGCTCAGAAGTCGCTCCTGGCTTGGGGGGACCATATGGGACACCGGGGGATCGAACCGCGGTCCGTCCAAGGCTAGCGCAGGCAAGGCAGGCACCTTACCTCTTGCGCCACCGCCCGGCCCATATAAAGATTTCTTATTCATGCTGAAATTATAAAGTTATTCACAATTGGATTTCAGGCATACAATGTTTCAACACCAATCCCTTCCCCAGTGTCTCTTTGCTCCATTAATGCTCTCCCATAACAATTTGTCTCCCACCAGTGGCTTCTACAAGAGGCACTTTTTCTTTTTTTAACCTTTCAACACTACCTCCTCCTCCTTGTTGAACCCTTCCCCCTAGAGTGATGCCCCCTTCCTATCCTATCCTATCTACCATGGACAAAAATCTAAACAAACAAGGGTGTTGGCTTGGTAGGGTGGATAAATTGTTCTTATCTTTAAGCTTTGGGGCCAGGAGAGCTGTCCTCACCTGTTATTGATTTTTTTCCTATTGTACTGTCCAATGTCAAGTTTTCCTTCTAGGGGCAGGAGCAATAATAAGTGGTAGAGGCTTGCCTTGCATGTAGCAACTTGAGTTCTATCCTGGCATCCCATATAATCTCCTGAGTCCACAGGAGGGACCCCTGAGCAGAGACAAAAATAAGCAATGAGCACCACTGATTGCCCCCAAATTCTTCCTTCATACCTATGGAAATTGGGACATGAGTCAAAATGGGGCATGGTGGGGGATTTCAGAATTAACTGGTCATTATCCCTTTCGTGAGGATTCTACTATTAGTGGAAGCTGTTTTCCCTTTTATTTAAGATACTTTATGTAAGATATTTCCTTTTTAAGTCAGAGATATAGTACAGGGTTCAGGCCTGAGAGGCAATCAAACTGTTTGATCCCTGGCATCACATATTATCCATTGAACCACTCAGGAGTTTATGAGTTGATGAGGGCAAACACAGGAGTAATTCCTGAGAACTGCTTGGTCCTCCATCCCAAAGACACTTCCCTTTAGTGCTAGTCTTAAGTCCCTACTGTCAGCTGTTCAAAAGAAGTGGGGTGCTGACTCAGATCTGGTCATTTCCTGCTGAAGTCATCATGGGAGGAAAAGCTAGACTAGAAGATGCTGATCTGTCAGGGAAAATGTCCCAAATGAAGGCAAACAATGTGCTACTCTCAGAACCCCCACCCCCAGTGTGGACGATGGATGGGGTGGGGAGAGCCTGCTAAAGAGATTTTGGGAAATAATAAAACTAAGAAGAAATTTCTTGGCCCTAAAGTAGCCCATAAAGTAGTAAATTTCCACCTCACATTCCTTTGAGAAGTGAATCTGGAGTTTTTAGTAGAAGAAACTAAGGCACCACCCAGAAAGGGTGGGCTCCTAAGTAAGGGAGACATTACAGAGGAGAATTTAAAGGTGCTGAGAAGAATTAAAAGGACATCAGCCACGCAAGGTCTTCCCTCTGATAACTCCCAGTTTCATTTGGATATAAGAGAACTCCAAGACAAAACAGTCAGGAGAAATTACCTTCCAAAGCCATTTTCTGTTCTTTTCCACTCTGGTGAAATCCATATTTTTTCTTAAATACCCCATCCCTTTATTTCTTCCCTCTTGTTTCCCTCCCTCCCTCCCTCTCTTTCTCCCCCCCTCTCTCTACATCTTTCTCCTCATATCTCTCTACATTTCTTTCAATAGAAACTATTTTTGCTTCATTATTTTGCCTCCTCCTGAATTTTTTTTTTTTTTTTTTTTTTTGTGATGGAAGGCAATGGATCTGAAACAAATTAGTTGCAGTAAGGAATACCTTTCTATTCCTGGAATGGCTATTCCTTGCTCTACACTGAGTCCATCACTCCCCAAGAAATCAGGTAGGGGGCTGGGGATCAGTTTCTGTGAAGCCTTGGAACAAATGGCTTCAGACGAGGTTTGACTGCTAAGTCAGAGGGCTGGTGTTCATGCTATGTAGTAGCTTAGAACTCTGAGTCCTGACCCATGACAGGAATTTCCCTTGTTTTCTCAAGGTTATTAACCTCGCTCCCTCTTTCCCAAGCCACCTGCAGCAGACCCATGTGACAGATTAGGAAGATCAGGTCCTGTTGTTAGTAAAAGTTCTTTATGGGGCCGGAGAGATAGCATGGAGGTACGGCGTTTGCCTTGCATACAGAATAGAGGTTCAAATCCCTGCATCCCATATTGTCCCATGAGCCTGCCAGGGTGATTTCTGAGCATAGAGTCAGGAGTAACCCCTGAGTGCTGCAGGGTGTGACCCCCCCCAAAAAAAGAGTTAATATATATAGCCTTGGATTTCTCTAGACTTAAAAACTCAGAAGCAACATTTCTTTCCAGACAAAGAATATACTTCAAGGGTTGTAGCAATCCCAAAGTCTAAAAAATAGGTGTGATTTTTAGATCAGATTTGTTACCAAGGTAATAGGCATTGGGGGGGGGGGTCCTAGCCCGGTGACTCTCAGGGGTTACTCCTGGCTATGTTCTCAGAAATCGATTCTGGCTTGGAGGGCTATATGGGATGCCAGGGATCAAACCAAGGTCTGTCCTGGATCAGCCTTGTGCAAGGCAAATGCCCTACCACTGCACTATTGCTCTGGCTCCATAGTAGGTTTTGTTTTTTTTGGTTTTTGGGTCATACCCGGCAGCACTCAGGGGTTACTCCCAGCTCTGCGCCCAGCATTCACCCCTGGCAGGCTTGGGGGACCATATGGGATGCCGGGATTTGAACCACCATCCATCTGCCTGCAAGACAAACACCTTACTGCTGTGCTATTTCTCTGTAGTAGTTATTTTTAAAAGCATTTGCCTAAACAATTTACTCTCCATAGGGTACTTCTAGTTTATGGAATGGTTTATTTTTGGTTCCCTTTGTAGAATCAAATAATTAACGATGGGGCTGGATGGCGATGGATGGAGGTCTTTGTGCTTAGGCCCCAGCCACGTGGCTTCATCCCCCATCCAGCCAGCGAGTCCCAGGCCCAGGTGAACGGCCGTAATGAAGACTCACTCACAGGCAGGCATTAGGAAGCATCATCTTTATTCATGCCCTATTCACCACATGTGTGTGGCCTATCTCATAACCTTTTAAGCACTAGTTATTCTTGGCCCTGCATCTAAACTCATTTCAGCCATCTTCCCTTTGGGCTCCATGCTGGTCCAAGACCAGAACACAGAAACCCAGAAGCCAGAGCCCCAGCAGCGCAGAAAGGGCGAATCCCCTTCGTCCAAGGTTTATCTAACTTTTCCAAGACCCCTCCCAGGAATGGGCGGGGTCTTGCAGGTAAGGTAACACCTAATATTCAGTTCCCAAGACCCCTCCCAGAAATGGGTGGGTCTCAGGTAGCTACACCCAGATCCAGGGTCTCAGGTACACTATACCCTTGACTAGTTATTTTGTATAGACACAGCAAAACTAGAGACTTTTTATTTGGGGTATGTCCTAATTTATTAAGATCTTAGGACTCAGAAGGGCAGAGTAGCTGATTCTGCTATTAATCCAAAACTCTATGACCTATGACTGATCCATCAAGATTACCCAGATGGGACAAAAGGGACATACAAAGTTCAGATAATTACAGTGAACAGTGAATTGGAGGTGACCTCAGATCTCTTGTTTTTTGTAAGAGTAGTCTGGAGTGATCGAGTCCTTCCCATCCCTGTCCAGATGTCCCAAGGCTTCTCTGTCTCTCTTTGTGCATATCTCTGTCTCTGCTTGTGCTTAGGCCTAATACCTGCTTATCTAAGCAGGTTCAATGCTTATTAATCACTCCTGATGGTTCTTAGAAAACCAGGAATTAAAGCCAAGTTGGCTACATGGCTACATCTATGGTCCCTCCAGCCACAAATGGGTCTTGTTGCTGATAGTAGGGCCCATGCTGTGGTCTCAGACCTGAATATTCCATATTTTATGTGTCAGGAAAGGACATTTTTGCCTATCTATTTTTTCTTGGGTACATGTTTAAAAACTGTTTGCATTCTGTAACCTAAACTATTTTTCCTAAAGACATATCCCATCTTTGGGTTTTATTTATTTATTTTTTATTTGGGGCCCAATTTCCCACTTCTGGGAACTTCTGCTTATTTGTTAAAAAAAAAAAAGTCAAATTTCTCATTGAAGTTGCTTTAGGTCTGTAACATAAAACCAACCCAGGAGCAACTTCATAGGTATAACTTGTTTACCTTTAGATTTTAATCAGATTAGCCATTTACTCCCTCTCTTACTACCAACCCTTAGGTCTGCACCTATTTGGAAACAGCCCAGGTTTTGAAGTTTAAGAGAATTTCTTAGATGTTAGAACAATTACTTTGATAGTTTAAATATTTTGTGTGGGATTTTAAATTTTTTTAAATCCATTTAACCATTTAAGAAGAAATTAAGACATAGAACTTATTTTATTTTTTAGGCTCATAGTCAGTTTAGGAACCTTTCAGTTTAACTGTGACCCAATACATTCACACAAAATGAATAAAACTGGACTTGGGCCAGAGTGATAGCACAGTGGATAGGGTGTTTGCCTTGCACAAGCCTGACCCAGGCTTGATCCTCGGCATTCATATGGTTCCTGTAGCCTGCCAGAAGTAATTTCTGAGAGCAGAGCCAGAAATAACCCCTGAGTGCTGCTGTATGCTGCCCCAAAATTAAAACCAAAACCAAAATCAAGAACTCAAAACAAAGAACCAAACCAAACCAAACCAAACCAAACCAAACCAAACCAAAGTACTCCTAGACTTTTTACTTAAACCATTATGATTTACAAAGTTATTCATAATTGGGTTTTAGACATAACAGTGTTTCAGGATCAATCCACCACCAGAGTAAATTTCATTCCACCAATATTCCCAGAGTATCCCATGCCACCATCTCCTGCCTCAGCCTGCCAGGAGTAATTTCTGCGTGGAAATTTTTTATGTGGCCCCCAAACAAAAATAAAAACAAAAACAAAATCTGGGTGTCACAGGTTGTATGGGACTCTAGATGCTTCTTTTATCTTCTTATCATGACTGATTATTCCCAGTAAATTTTTGTTTTGTTTGCTTAGGAGTTACTCATGGCTCTTCTTTCAAGGATCAGTCATTTCTGTGCATATGGAACCATTTGGGATGTTGGGGATCCAACCTGGGTTGGCCATGTGCAAGGCAAGAACCCTACACACTGTACTATTTCTCTGACCCATTCTTACTAATTTTGGCAGATGCAACACCTACTTACATTTCTTTAAATATTTTTAAATTCTTAAAAAAAATTTTTTTTGAAACCAATATGAATTAAAAGTCTTTTAAAGTTATATTTCAGGTATATAGTGACAGTGAGTTAGGGTCATTCTCACTATCAGTGTTGACCTCCCTCCACCCTAGTTCCCAGCATGCATCTCATACCTCCACCCTTAACCCCCTGGACTGCTAGTAACAGGTCCATGTTGTGTATAACTTGTTATAGTTTGGGTCTTTTGATTCTACTATCATTAACTTTGGTTTGGGTATTTAGATCTGACCATTTTTTTTATTTCCACTCAATGCTCCTGAGACTGGTTGGCCCCTGGGTCTCCATCATTTTTTTTTATTTTCTTAATTTGTAGGAGGACATAAAAATATGAGGTAGAACAAAATGATTAATATTCTATGATTCTGTAAAAGAAGGCAGGAGCCCCTATCTAGAAACCATAAATAAAATTTTTTTAAAAAGAAAAAAAAAAGGGCAGGGGAAGATGTGGCATTTTTTTTGCATAAGTGCAGTAAACATTGGGGAAATTAGAAAGAAAATTCCCTTGTCCTAAGAGATACAAGGTGTCTCTACCCTTGAAGCATACTGTCATATGATTGACTACAGAGTCTGGGCATGTTAATTGTCTAACCCCAAGGTCTCTTTATGGTCCCAGGAAAAGTTCTGCTTGGTTGTGGTTGTCAAGGCAGTTTTCTATAATTAGAGATTTTGGTTTTTGCACAGACCCTATAATGGAGCATCTTCTGATTTCATTTCACCTCTAGTTAATGAGGTAGGGCAACCTGCCTTTAGATCAAGTTGTTGCTGTTTCCTCCTCATTAGGGTGTCATATGAACGAACCTACTCTGCAGCAATTTGGTGCCAAAGTGGAAGTAGGGCCTCCCCTGGGAGGAGCTTGATTCCTGATGCTGGTGCAGGCAACTGTGCTAATTCTAAGGTTGGGACCTGGGGTTCAGGGTTGGACAGTCAATGCCCAATCAATTGAGGTCTAACCAAGTCTTCATGATAAATGTTCAGGGTGAAAGGCACCCCTGCATTGTACAATTTATGATTTTTTTTTTTTTTTTGGTTTTTGGGTCACACCTGGCAGTGCTCAGGGGTTACTCCTGGCTCCACGCTCAGAAATCGCTCCTGGTAGGCACGGGGGAACATATGGGATGCCAGGATTTGAACCAATGACCTTTTGCATGAAAGGCAAATGCCTTACCTCCATGCTATCTCTCCAGCCCCCAATTTATGAATTCTTATCCCTATTAGATAAGAATGTCTTTCTATATATAACATTTTCCTGTTTTAGTGTGCCTATGCAAAAGGGAATGATGCCATATTATATTATTGGTGTATTTGTGTGTAAAAATAACAAGTTATGCAGTCTCTGTGCCCTGATTTTGACCTGAGATTTTATTCCAAGCAAGACTTTTCTTCTAGTATTTTCTACTAAGTAGAACCAGAACAAGCAAAAAAAAGGGGGGGGGTGGAGAGGGCACCTCTACATATGGAAATAATCACTAAGTGTTATAACTATTAAGGAAATACATCTACAGAAACATACAAAGAAAATATAGATATCCCCATTAAGTTTTTTGAGCTAGTCTGTGGGGGGTGGAGTGGAGTGGCATAAGATCCAGGACACATTTTTCTCCCACACTGTGATCTTGTGAAATCTGAGAAATGGTTTGCAGCAGTTGGGGATCAGGTAGAGTCCTCGAGCTGGCAGTTCCTCTGAAGCTGGATCTGGTAGCAAGCTACAGTCCACATTGAGGGGAGTTGGGAGAAAAAGGGCCACATAGAATGTGTCAGCAGGAGCAGTGGCTGCAGCTTCTTGGAAGGGTGAGAGATGGGGAGGCTGGAAGGGTATGCTTTCACTTTGGGAGCCAGGTGGCAGTTTTCTGGGGCATGTGGAAGGTCCAGATTCCTGAGGAATAAAGATAAGGGTAAAGGAGGTCAGAGATGAGGGGGGTAAGAGGATGGAAGGGATTTCGTAAGGTGGTGAACAGGGTGGGGTGGGGAAAAGAAAGAATAATATTTAATAGGGACTATATATATTATAGGCAGGGATTTGTTCAATGCAGGTTGGACAAACATAGAGGAGTCCACCCCCACTTACACCCACTTATAGACTGACATTGAAGATCTATTCGTAGGTTGTAATTGGAGGCCTGACCCTTATAGTATGGGTGATAGTGCCTAAAAACAAATTGGGAGCAAGTACATCAGGGGAGAAAGGTATTCCAATTTCTAGGCACTTCATCAATAATGGGGGTAAATTTTGCTAAGTAAGGTTTGCAAGGTTGTTTTGTGCATGGATCATTTTAGGATACACATAATTTTCACATCTAGAGTACTAAGCAAAGTGGCAGTGAGCACTGTAAGAGGAGTCTACTCCATGTAGTATCATCTACCATGTCTTGTACATCAAGGTTCCTTTCCTGAAAAGAAACTGACATTGTGGGCAGTTTGCTATAATAGTAAGGTAGCTTGAATTGGAAAAAAAAAAAAAAAGATAATAGTAACTTGCAAAAACATACTCAATGAACGGGGTCTGTAACAAGAGTCTATGGTGTGCAATTGCCTAATTCTGTGGTCTCTATAGACATAAGCTTTAGATCATACTAGCAGATGTAATCAAAAGGAAATGGATAAATTGAAGTATTTTGTCAAGACCTTGTCATAATGAGGATTGAAATTGGAGTTTAATATGATAAAATACGGAAATGCTAAATGAGGGCATCCAATCTATTATCTCCAAGAACCCTCGAGTCAGAGGGATTGGGGACTTCTGGTAGTGGGGCAGATGGGGTAGAGTAAGCTGTCAACTGACCCAAGTTAAAATCAACCTATCTACATTTCTTTTTTTTTTTTTTTTTTTTTGTTTTTTGGGTCACACCCGACAGCCCTCAGGGGTTACTCCTGGCTCTATGCTCAGAAATCGCTCTTGACAGACTCAGGGGACCATATGGGATGTCAGGATTCGAACCACCGACCTTCTGCATGAAAGGCGAACTCCTTACCTTCATGCTATCTCTCCAGCCCCATCCTATGTACATTTTTTTTTTGATTTTGGGTCACGTCCAGCAGCAGTTAGGGGTGACTCCTGCCTCTATGCTCAGAAAATCACCCCTGGCACAGGCACAGGGGACCATATGGGATGCGGGGATTCTAATCACTGTTCTTCTGCATGAAAAGCAAATGCCTTACCTCCATGTTATGTCTCTGGCCCCCTAGCTACATTTCTAACCCAGGAATAACATTTCAAGATTCCACACAGTGACAAACAAGATAACCTGATTGTATAGATGGCAATGGAAACACACACATGGTTGAGTAATAGATTTATCTTTTCTCTGACTCCTAAGGGAGGGCAGCTGAGGAAGGGTGGAGAAAGGGAGGACTATTTCTTTCTTTTCTTCTTTCTTTCTTTCTTTCTTTTTCTTTCTTTCTTTCTTTTTCTTTCTTCTTTCTTTCTTTCTTTCTTTCTTTCTTTTCTCTTTCTTTCTTTCTTTCTTCTTTCTTTTCTTTCTTTCTTCTTTCTTTCTTTCTTTCTTTCTTTTTCTTCTTTCTTTCTTTCTTTCTTTCTTTCTCTCTCTCTCTCTCTCTCTCTCTCTCTCTCTTTCTTCTTCTTTCTTTCTTCTTTCTTTCTTTTCTTTCTTTCTTTCTTTCTTTCTTTCTTTCTTTCTTTCTTTCTTTCTTTCTTTCTTTCTTTCTTTCTTTCTTTCTTTCTTCTTTCTTTCTTTCTTTCTTCTTTCTTTCTTTCTTCTTTCTTTTTTCTTTCTTTCTTTTCTGGTTTTTGGGCCACACCCGGTGATGATCAGAGGTTACTCCTGTCTATGCACTCAGAAGTCGCTCCTGGCTTGGGGGACCATATGGGACGCCAGGGGATCGAATCGCGGTTCGTCCTAGGCTAGCGCTGGCAAGACAGACACCTTACCTCTAGCGCCAAGGCGCTGGCCCCGGATTGTTTATTTCTAGGGAAAATTAAGCTCTATTGTGGTATTGGGACATATCCTGTATATTTTGCCCTCATCCACTGCTCCCAAACTGTTTTTAACGGAAGCAGATGAAGAAAAATCTTCATAATTGGGCGAGAGTACAATGGATAAGGAACCTTCTTGGGGCCATATTCCCATTTTCCCATTACCCCTATCACCATAATCATGGACACAGCTCTGTGTGCAAAGTTCAGGGAGGCAATCCTGGACTCTGGAAGGAGAGGACACTGATGAGTCCTCATTAAAGAATGATTGAAATAAATAAGCTGGTTCATTGAAGCTAGTAGTGACCCTTCTAAATGCACAGAAGGACCTGGGACAGGAATGTAACCTGGATATCTTGAAAAGAAGCAGGGTCCGGATGGAGGTGGGTAAGCTGAAGCTGGGGTCCTAGTAAGGCCCTGTAGGAACCACCCTACACTGAAGGTACAATATTGTGGATGTGGCAAGGACATCAGATTGGGGAGAAAGTGGCTGAGGGTGGGACTGAAACAGAGGTGTGAACGAGGGGAAGCGGGACTGCATCTCCACCATGTAACCCAGGAGCAGCATCAGCGGTGGTAGGTTAAGAGGTGTGGGGGTACAGCTTGCTCAGTAGGTAAAAGATTTACAGGGTGAGTCTAGGATCCTGAGTATGAACTGGGCATGGAGCTTGGAGGCAGAGCTGCGTGGCTTGGGTGGTTCCAGAAGCAGGACTGAATGGTGCTGGGTGGCTTCTAGAGGTGGAGTTGGGTGGAGCCGGAAGGGGCCCTAAGAGTAGGGCTGTGGGGGCACAGAGTGGAGCCTGGAAGTGGGGCCTGAAACAGGTGCTCTGGGTAGGTGAGGATAGAGGGGTCTTCCTGAAGCCCCAGCCACTGAAACCTCTGAAATTAGCCAGGAGCGTGCAGCCTAGGAATCCCTGCACCAGCCTATGGAGGTCTTGGGAGAGCTGGAGTTAGGGACACAGTGCGGAATGTGGGGGTTTGCCGTGCAGACCCGGTCTAGGGAATGGCTCAGATACTGGCTGGGCTACCCTGGCAGGAGGCACAGGCTGTGAATTAAGTGTCTGGATGGAGGAAGAAGACGCTGTGAGAAATAGGATCCCAGGCACTTTTCTGAGGGGCTGAGTGTGAGCTAGGGGCAGTGAACACAAGAAGGACGCCCTGTGTTAGTGTGACACATGTTGAGCTACACATGTGGTCCTGGGTACCAGAAGGGGGCTAAGAGAGTCACCGGGGCTCATTGGGTTCATCATAGTTTAGTGCTGGACAGTGCAGCTCTTTCCTCTGGGCTATGAAACTCCTGCCTGAAACAAAGACCCAAGTAACAGACCCAAATCTGGCAGAATGTACCCTGCTGAATGTGTGAACCCCCAAACAATGTTGGAACAGCAGATTGCTGTGATGGTTGTGATGCTTGGACATCAATGTTTTTTTGTTTGTTTTTGTTTTGTTTTGTTTTGTTTTTAGTGAAAATAATGAATAAAAAAGATGCTGAAGACTCAGCAAAGATAATTGAAAACTACCAAAAGAACTTTTCTCTTTGCTAACCTGTGGTACCTCCTTACTGGGTAGACTTCATAAAGGAAAAGTGAAACTTTGCAAGTGATTATTATGACTCGATCACTGGGGACATCCAAATCAAGATGACACTGACATTTTATTCCATCTCATTAAGATTGGAAGATAACAAAATTAGTAGAAACAATCTGTGTTGGTGGGGATGTGATAAAAAAAAGGACATTTCACCTACTGCTGATGGGAATGTTGTCTGATACAACCCTTGTGGAAACTAGTATGGAGAGTCCTCAGTAAACTTAAAATTGAGCTGTCAACTCACCCAACAGTTCCACTTTGGGGCACTTAAACCCAAGACAAAAAAATCATTTAAAAAGATATATGCACACCTTAATTAATTGCAGAATTTAGTGCAATAGCTAAGAATCTTATGAAATCAATCTAAGTGTCTAATGACGAACAAGTAGATCATAAAAATGTAGCATAGTTACACAATGGGATACTACACAGCTGTGAGGAATGAGATAATCATGTAATTTGTTGCAACTTGTATGGAAGTAGAAGATAATATTGAGGGAAGGAAGACAGAAGAAGTACAGACACAGGATGATCTCCTTACTCTGTGTGCAGTATATAGAATAATTAGATGAGTACATGTAATGTAGTAAAGGGGATATGCTGAGATCATTCGTGGCCTCTGAGCTTAGAGAGTATAAAAACAGAGAAGGGAAGAATTAAAGGGGAGGAAGAAAGAAGATGACAAAATTAAGTTATGGGGGAACAGAAGCCAGGGCTTCAATTACACTAGTGGTGTAGAAGAGTATATATATATATATATATATATATATATATATATATATATATATATATATATTTAGTATAGCTATATATTCAAAGCCACAGACTCAATGTGAATCCAGGCAAGAACGTGGCTGTGAATAAAAAACCAAAACCAAAACAAACAAACAAACAAAAAAAAAACTGTTAATCGGGGCCCGAAAAGATAGCACAGCAGCGTTTGCCTTGCAAGCAGCCGATCCAGGACCAAAGGTGGTTGGTTCAAATCCCGGTGTCCCATATGGTCCCCCGTGCCTGCCAGGAGCTATTTCTGAGCAGATAGCCAGGAGTAACCCCTCAGAAATGCCGGGTGTGGCCCAAAAACCAAAAAAAAAAAAAAAAAAAAAAGAAACAAAAAAAACAAAAAACTGTTAATCTTTAGCAGCAAGAGTGGCTGTGGTCTATTGGCGGCATTTGGACTAAGAAGTGCCATTTTTACCCCGTCCCCAGGGTTATTCCTGGACACCTGCTCAGGGTCCCAGCAAGTGGGTTCCCACGAGGTGCAATTTAAAAGAGACCCCAGACTTCCTTGTTCCTGCAAGGGGCTGGGAGGGGACTGGTGAACTTTCACTTCCAGCAATTAGAAAGCAAACACCTCTCGGGGAGTCGGAAGCTTCAGCAGGCAACAAGGGAAGGATATGGCTCCATTTGCTCTTCGCTTGTCCAAATCACAGACCAAAGTGGTGTCTCAGAAACACCCCTCCCTTTTGACTATTTCTAAAACATAAAAGGGACACATGTATCTCCTTTGTATATCTCAGATATATTCCCTTAACATCTATAACTCTTTTCGAACATCCTCATATAGTGACAATTTTGCCCACTGGACTTGTTATTTGATTGTTTGATTTGTTTCCCCCTTTGAGATCTGTTTTATAAGCAATACTGGTAGAAGAGTATTTCTATAGATTTCAAGTTTGAACCAAGTTACAGGGAATGTTGGACTTTATTCGTCAGCCCCCAGATGTACCAACAAAATCTTGTGGCATTGCTTATCTTTTGCATAGGAACATTAAAATTGGAAAATAATACATATGCAAACAAGTTCTTATCTAATAGAGATGGGAACACAAATTTGGTAATGTAATTAGGTCTTTTACCCTGAACATTGGCATAATGATTTGGCTTAGGCCTCAGAAGAATGGGCATCGCCCACACACACCTGAACAATGGATACCATCTATGGAAACAACCACAATTATATATAACATTACCAGGATCCAAGCCTCTACCAGAGAAGACCTACCACTGCTTTGGCATTGACTTACTCCAAAGAGTGCTCCCAACACCCAGGCGACTCAGCAACAGTCTGCATACAGGGCAGATTCCTCCACATTGAATGGTATGCTGAAACTAGAGAATGTTCCACATCAGCCTGACATCGATGAAAGAAATGCACAGAATCCAGCGTCTTTAAATATAAGAATCTGATACCAACAATAGCTAATGTGTGAAAAAGTTTCCCTGGGACCACGGAGAATGACTCAGGTTTGATGGACTGGTATGCCTGGAACCCAGAGTCAGTCTTATGCCAATAAACTTCTGGGGTGAGGCCTTTTTGTAATCAAGCCAAGGATTTTTTTCCATTTTCTCCATTTTTCTGGACCTATGTAAACAACAGCAATTGCACTATCACACAATTACTATTTTCTTTTTTTTACTCTTATCCTTTAAGGAAAAAAAATACAACTTACTGAACTTAAAAACAAATAACTGTAGTAGAATGCCTGTCTCGAATACTGGCAGGGGATGGGAAGGGGGGAGGGGGTAATGTTACACTGGTGAAGGGGGGTGTTCTGGTTATGACTGTAACCCAACTATGATAATGTTACTTAAATAAAAAATATTTTTAAAAAGAAAAAAAAGAATTGGCACAGACAATAAACTTCATGTCTGAGGGAAAAAAACGAAGTGCCATTTTTTAACTGAACTGAGAGTGGCTGCTCATTTCTTTTAATAAAAGAGCTTCACTATAACACATAAGAACACCCCACACTACAAAGGTCATAGTGAGAACACAAGGCATAACCCCACCACAACTAGTGAGTGAAAATGGTAGTTCTAAAGACTCAATTAACATCAGCTACTTCTATAAACTCTCTGATCAGAACTTTAGAGAGTAAATGTTAAGGCTGTTCAAAGAACTCATGGAGCAGTTAGTCTATAAGGCTCAAGAGAATGTGAGAGTAGAAATGAGAAAATGTTGAGCAGAAATTATCAGGACTGAGGGGCCAGAGAGATAACACAGCGGTAGGGTGTTTGCCTTGATTGCAGCTGACCCAGAACAGCTGGTGGTTCGAATCCCAGCATCCATATGGTCCCCTGAGCCAGCCAGGAGCAATTTCTGAGCACAGGGCTAGGAGTAACCCCTGAGTGCTGCCAGGTGTGACCCAAAAATCAAAAAAAAAAAAGGAAGGAAGGAAGGAAGGAAGGAAGGAAGGAAGGAAGGAAGGAAGGAAGGAAGGAAGGGAGGGAGGGAGGAAAAGGAAGGAAAAGGAAGGAAGGAAAAGGAAGGAAAAGGAAGGAAGGAAAAGGAAGAAAGGAAGGAGGGAAGGAAGGAAGGAAAAGGAAGGAAGGAAAAGGAAGAAAGGAAGGAAGGAAGGAAGGAAAAGGAAGAAAGGAAGGAAGGAAGGAAGGAAGAAAGAAAGAAAGAAAGAAAGAAAGAAAGAAAGAAAGAAAGAAAGAAAGAAAGAAAGAAAGAAAGAAAGAAAGAAAGAAAGAAAGAAAGAAAGAAAGAAAGAAAGAGGACTGAAAAACTTGGTAAGTAAATAAAAAACTCATTGGAAAGCCTCACCAGTAGACTAACAAATGCTGAGGACAGAATCAATGAGCCAAAAGAGAGCTGGAAGATGAGCTGCATAGCACCTTATTCAATAGAAGAATTGGAAAAGGGTCATAAAATAAACAAGCAGAAAATGGAAAATATCCTCAGAATAAGTGAACAGAGAAAATAAACCTTTGGGATAAACTTAACAGGAACAATATAAAAATCATTGCAATCTTAGGAAGCCAGGAAAAAAATCCTTATGAAGAAGCAATAGTCAAATATGCTGAGAAATTCCCAGGGCTGAAGAATGCTTGTACCCATATTCTGGATGCTAGAACAGTAACAGCCAAAAGAGAGCCAAATAAAAGTACCATAGACACATCCCACTCACATTGATGAAAGCCATAGAAAAGCAGCAAGATAAAAAAGGGAAATTACATACAGAGAAACAAATTTAAGATTTAAAGCAGATTTATCACAAGCAACCATCCAGGCCTGAAGGCAGTGGTAAGATATAGTGAAATAACTCAATGGAATGAATGCCTCACCAAGAATAATTCACCCAACCAGACTTTATTTCAGGTTTGAAGGAAGGATCACAGCTTCATGGATAAACAGTAACTGAGAAACTTTATACTCAAAACCAACCTTAAAAGAAGATTAAAGGTCTACTTTAAGACAAGACACCCCCACACAAAAAATTTTTTTACGAAAAAATGCCACAAAATTTCATGATTGTGAAATCATCCCATGTACCACATTTTTAACCCTGGGTAAACAAGTCTGAGGCAGGGCAGCCATGAAGAATTAATAAACCAAGCCAGTCAGGATAGAATCATGGAGTTAGTTTGCTTCTTGCCTTGTGGTTTCTTTCCATGTGCCAAGCCAACTCTGAAACCTCTCTTTATTTTACCAGTACAAATTCAACTGAAAGGGGAAGGTCGAGTGAGAGACCAAATTACCTGTCCAAATGGACTTTTTTATAAGTCAAAGGGCTTAGTGAAAAGAAAGAGGAAGTTGGGGAACCGCCTTTGTTTTGAGTAAAGGTAGGGTGTAACTAACACATGACAATCATTCCTTTCAATACCACTGGACTAAATGCACTAGTAAAGAGAACAATGTTTGATCTGCAAGAAACACATCTGAATAGTCAGAGCAAAAAGAGAGACTGAGTCAAAGGTTGAAAGACAATCCTTCTGGGTCCGAGAGATAGCATGGAGATAAGGCATTTGCTTTGCATGCAGAAGGATTGTGGTTAGAATCTTGGCATCCCATATGGTCCCCTGTGCCTGCCAGGGGCGATTTCTGAGCAGAGAGCCAGGAGTAACCCCTGAGTGCTGCAAGGTGTGACCCAAAAACAAAAATAAAAACAAAAGAAAAAACAAAAAAACAAAAAAGACAATCCTTCAAGCAAACAATTTCCTTAAAAAAGCTGGGTGGCCCTATTAATATGAGACAACCTAGACTTCAGATTCAAAAAGGCTATGAGAGACAAAGGGTCATTTATTAATAAGGGATATGTACATCAGGAAGAAATCACACTCCTGTACATATATACACCTAATTAGGGTGCATATATTCTTAAAAATACTTAAATACTTAAAACAGCTTAAAATAGTTAAAACAAGTGCTGATAGACTTAAAAAACTCCAATAGCAACACAATAGTAATGAGAGACTTCAACACCGCACTGTTGCCTCTTGATAGATCAACCAAGCTGAAACTCAACAAGGATATACTTTAACCTGATACTTTTGATTGAGCAGAAATGGCCTCTAGGAGCAGGAGACACGAGTCACATTTCTCCCCCTTCCATCTCCCCCAGGATCCTGTCTTCACCATCAGGGCTGTCAGAGAGTAACTAAGAACAAGGGGCTTCTACCAGCACCTTTTCATATTTTCCCTTATAAGCACTTTATCATATTTTTCAAACTACAGGCCAATCTGTTTGGAGAAAGGAGAACCTGTCTCATAAGGTTTGTACCAACTATACATTTGTAGTCCGTAGGCTCTCTCAAGTTATGTTCATCGTAATCCTGACTTCTTTCATTTTTATTGTTTGTTTTTGGAGGGGACCACACCCAGAAATTCTCAGGGGTTACTCCTTGGCAGTGCTCAGAGGACTATATGGGATGCCAGAGATGAAACTTTGGACACATACAAAGCAAGTGCTCTATGCTCTGCAAAGCGAGTATACCTGCTTTCTTTGCGTATGTCAAAATATTGGCTCTGACTCCAAAGTCCTGCATTCTTACTTTATTAATGCAGGCCATAAGTAGGGCAATTATATATTCCTTTGGGTCTCATGGTTAAGTGGAGAACTTTGCTGGTGACAAAGTTCAGTCTATGTTGTAACAACTGAGACATACCTAATAAATGCTGAATTTCTGGGTTCTTATTTTACATGTTAGTCACTTGAAAGGAAGTGCCATCTTGGTCTTTATCCAGAAGGATGAAAAAGATGAAATCAAACTTAACTAGGTACTTACTATATGCCAGTTATTGTGCAAGCACTTTACTCTTTTCTCACATAATTTAAACCAAATTACATGAACTTTATGTTTTCACTATTATGCCCCTTGAAGATCTTACCAAAAGAATCTACTGTTACTCTCCCTCACCCCTCCACCTCTAGTTTGCTTGAGTCTCAGAGGTCTTCACTGATAGTTTTTTGCTATTTCACCTCTTGTCCCATACCAACTTCTCATATATTTACCAGTATTAATCTAAGTGCTTGACAAATATCTTTTGAATGCTAGCATACACGAACAAATGAGATAATTTGGATTATCCATAGGAAGGTTAGGGGAATTTTCAAATGTATGGACTAACTCATTATTTCTCAATCTCTTCCTGTTAAGCAATGTATGGTGGGAGCAGAAATAAAGTTCAAGTTAAGCAAGGGCATTTATTGAAAAATCAGAGAAAAGTAGATTTAGTGACAGAAGAAATGACTTTTGGAGGGGCAATTTATTTAGCCAGGAGACTTAGATCCCTATCACCAAGATTTTCTTGGCACCAAGTCTGGGACTCTATGAAAAGTTATTTTGTTAATTTTCCCCATAGAATGCTGGGTGATGCAGCTGACAATAGTGGTGTGGTTGTAGTAAAAAATGTGCTATCTCAAAATCCCATAAACTCTGGCTTCTAATCTTCACATTTGACAAGAATTTTGGACACAGCAGAACATGGTAGAGTAATTCTTTTTCCTCCTGTGTGCTTATGTATACCAGTTATCTTATTGACACAGACTCTTCTGAGATTTTCTGGTTTTTCGGTTGTTTCTTTTCAAATTGAAATAAAAATACTGTCTTAGATGAGACTTAAAATAAATTACTATGAAAACAACATCCAACCTTCTGATGGATGTAGGTAAAGAGAGCTCCAGTTAATTCAGATACCCCACATATTAACTTACAAGGTGCCCATTTTAATCTTGAATTTTGAGCTCTCAGTGAGTCAGGGAAAAAGTGAGATGGACCAGACCAGGTTAATATTAATAGAGCTGTTTGGTTTGTGTTTTGGGCCCACATCTGTGCTCAGTATTACTCTTGGCAGTGTTCAGTGAACAATATGTGGTTCTAGAAATTGAATTGGGGTTGGCCATATTCAAAGCAAACAGATATCACTTAAAGGAGTCTGTTTTGACCCACTGCAGACAAATATAGTAAATAAATTATTTTCTTATCTTTTATATAATAGATTGCTCCTGGATATCCCTTTGAGTACATCAACTGATCTAGTTATACACTGATAGCCCCATACTGCATAATATATGCTGATACACTGCCCTTCTTGAGTGATTTCCTTTTGCTTAAATTGATTTTATTATTGTAGTATTATCTGCAGTTCACAGCCATTTTTGATGTAAGGTTAATTGATATGATAGTTCTTTTCTCTGTGTTTAGGGTAAATATGTGGTCTGTTTTGACCCACTGGATGGATCGTCCAATATTGACTGTCTGGCCTCCATTGGAACCATATTCGCCATTTATAGAAAAGTAAGTATACATTTTAATTATTAAACCCCCTCTTTTCGAGTAATTACTGGAAGTTTACTGGTTTGGGAGCCAAATATCTAGAGTTCTGTCCTCTATTTTCTCACTTTTTATCATGGCACTACAGGAAAAAAAAATTAACCTTGAACTTGTCATTGGAAAACCAAAATGGTAGGTCTTTATTCATCACATAATTGGGAAATCAAACTAAAAAGGTTTATATAAGTTCTTTGAAAATTTAGCTGACATAATTTCAACCGTAAGTTCCACAATTCTTATGTCTCTTCTCATAATCTTCCAGTAGGCAGTCTCAGTTCTGTTGTAAGTGCCTAAAAGTTGGTTTTCGGGCCCGGAGAAATAGCACAGTGGTGTTTCCCTTGCAAGCAACCGATCCAGGACCTAAGGTGGTTGATTCAAGTCCCGGTGTCCCATATGGTCCCCAGTGCCTGCCAGGAGCTATTTCTGAGCAGACAGCCAGGAGTAACCCCTGAGCACAGCCAGGTGTGGCCCAAAAACCAAAAAAAAAAAAAATTTGGTTTTTCTGGTCCTTTGTCTATCCCCTCACATTTGTTTCCTTATCATTTACATGAATGGTATCATCTGTAAGTAGTCTTTCTCCTAATTTACTAATTTAGCAAGACACTCTCCCAAAACACCTAAGTTGTAGCAAAATGCAAGGTTTCCTATTTTCTTGTAACTGAAAGTATTCCAATGTGTAAATGTTTACATCATAATTTATACATCTACTCTTGGGCATTTGGATTGTTCTAGATCATGTCTATTATTATAATGGGTCAATTACAGAGTGAATGTATATTTTTAAAATTTATTTAAACACTGTGGTTATCAGACTGTTTATAATGCAGTTGGTTTTTTCACAGTTACAAAGTTGTTAATGATTGAGCGTCAATCATACAATATGTAACAACCTTTACCAGTGCTCATTTCCCACCATCACTGTCCCCAGTTTTCCTTTTGCTCTCCCCACTGCCCTCTGTTCTGTTTGCCTCCGTGGCAGACATTTTTCTTATCTCTCTTCTATCTCTTCTTTTTTTTTTTTTTAAATTTTAGACACTATGGCTTGCAATATTGTTAGTGAAGGGGTATTATGCATATTGCTTTATCTCCTTTCAGCACTCAATTCTTGTCCTGAGAGACCATTTCCAAATATCATTGTTATAATGATACCTTCCCTGCCCTAACTACACTCTCACCATACTCGTGGGAAGCTTTTTACCATACACTGGTATTCCTAATCCTCATCGCTAATGTCTCTAA
This sequence comes from Suncus etruscus, assembly GCF_024139225.1. Classification (NCBI taxonomy): domain Eukaryota; kingdom Metazoa; phylum Chordata; class Mammalia; order Eulipotyphla; family Soricidae; genus Suncus; species Suncus etruscus. The sequence continues at coordinate 49,397,495 of NC_064851.1, forward strand.
AATTATTTCCATACTATCTTTTTTTATATCCCCAAAATGAGTGTTATTATTCTATGTCTTTCCCCCTTTCTCTGACTCATTTCACTCATCATAATAGTTTCCATATCCATCCATATTAAAGCAAGTTTCATTACTTCATCTTTTCTAACAACTGCATAGTATTACATCATGTAGATACACCTTTGTTTCTTTTCCCATTATTCGGTTTTCAGACACTCAGGTTTTTTCCAGTTTTTGGTTATTATGAATAGTAGTGCAATGAACATAGGTATTCAGATGGCTTTTCTGCCTTGTGTTTTTGAACTTCTAGGATATATTCCTAGGAGAAGATCATAGAGAAGCTCAATTTCTAGTTTCTTGAGGAATATTTATGTTGTTTTTCAAAAAAGCTAGACCATACAACATTCTCACCAGCAGTGATTGAGTCCCTTTCTCCCAGCATTCATGACAGCACTGATTGTTCTTGTTCTTTGTGAGGTGTGACAGTATCTATGATGTGAGGAGATATCTCATTGTTGTTTTGATTTGCATCTCTCTAGTGATTAAAGATATGGTACATGTCTTCATGTTAGTTTTAGCCATCCATATTTCTTCTTTGAGAAAATGACTATTCATTTCTTCTTCCCATTTCTGGATGAGATTCAATACTTTTCATTTGTTAAACTCAACAGAGACTTGTATAACTTAGATATTAAACCCTTATCAGATGGGTATTGGATGAATAGTTTCTCTCATTTCTCCCATTCTGGTTTTGCATTTGAGGTGCATTGAGGTGCAAAAGCTTCTTAGTTTAATGTAACCCCATTTATCTTTGCTTCCACATGCTTGGTCAGTGGTATTTTATCCTTGAAGATGTCTTTAGCTTCAGAGTCATGGAGTGTTCTGCTTACACTTTCCTTATGGTTTCAGGTCTTACATCAAGGTCCTTAATCCTTTTTGATGTGACATTTGTGTACTTAATAAAGTGCACTTTTTGCACTTTTGACATTAAAGAGAGGTCTGAGTCCACTTTTTTGCATGTAGCTGATCAGTTTTCCTAACATCACTTGTTGAAGAGGCTTTTCTTCCTCCACTTTATATATTTTCTCCTTTATCAAAAATTAATTAAACATATACCTAAAAGTCAGTCTCATGATAGTCAGGTCTATTACATTGATGTGGGGGTGAGGCCGAAGAGATAACATGAAGGTAAAGCATTTGCCTTGCATGCAGAAGGTCAGTGGTTCGAATCCCGGCATCCCATATGATCCTCCAAGCCTGCCAGGAGCGATTTCTGAATGTAGAGTCAGGAGTAACCCCTGACTGCTACTGGTGTGACCCAAAAACAAAAACAAAACAAAACAAACATTGATCTGGGGGTTTGTTATTATTCCAGTACCATGCTGTTTTAGAGTACAGTTTGAAGTTGGGTAAAGTGATGCCTCCCATCTTCTTTTTCCCAAGGATTGTTTTAGCTTTTCATGGAGATTTATTTTTCCATATGAATTACAGAAGTGTTCATTCTTGTTTTTGAAAAATGGCATGGGTATTCTTCTAGGGATTGCATTAAATATGTATAAAGCTTTGGTAAGTATTGCCATGTTACTGATGTTAATTCTCCCAATTTGTGAGCAGGGTATGTGTTTCCATTTTCTTTTGTCCTCTTTTATATCTTTAAGCAATGTTTTGTGGGTTTCATTGTTTAGATCTTTCACTTTGTTAGTTAAATTGATTCCAAGGTATTTGACTTTTCTGAGGCTCAATTGTTAATGGAATTCTTAAAAAATTATTTTATCTCTTTCATTATTTGTATATAAAAAAGCCAGAGGTTTTTGCATATTAATTTGGTAGTCTGCAACTTTACTATACAAATCTATTGTTTCTAGTAACATTTTTAGTAGTCTTTAAGGAGTTTCTGAATATAATATTATATTATCCGCAAACAGTAAAGATCTTGACTTTTTCCTTTTTTATCTAGATAACCTTGATATACATATATATGTATATTGTTTGTTTGTTTCTGGGCCACAGCCGGCAGCACTAAGGGGTTACTCCTGGCTCTGAGCTCAAAAAATTACTCCTGGCAGGCTTGGAGACCATATGGGATGCTGTGGATTGAACCTGGTCAGCTTTGTGGAAAACAAATGCCCTACCCACTGTGCTATCACTCCTGATATCTTCTTCTTGACAAATTATAGTGGCAAGTGTTTCCAATACTATATTGATTAAAAAGTGGCTAATGTGAGTAACTGTGTCTTGTGCCAGATCTTAGAGGAAATGTTTTAATTTTTTCCCCAGTAAATATAATGTTTGCCATATCCTTGTGGTACATGTCTAACTATATTGAGACAAGTTCCTTCAATTCCCCTGTTGTTGAAGGTGTTTTCATGAACGCATGATAGATCTTGTCAAATGATTTCTCTGCATTTATTAATATGAAAATATGGCTTTTCTCTTTTATTTATATAGTTTATTATATTACATAAAAAGACATCTGGTTGTGATTTGAGGTTTCATCATTATGTCTGCTTTTTTTCTCAGTGTGTCAGATTAGACTCTATCCATTTGAAAGTATAGAATTTAATTCCTCATCCTATCCCAAGATGATGGTGCAACTACACAACTAACTTTGGGCCACACCTAGCAGTGCTTAGGGGTTACTCCTGGTTCTGTGCTCAAGAATAGCCCCTAGCAGGCTCAAGGGACCATATGGGATGCCAGGCATTGAACCTGAGTTCATCCCAGGTCAGCTGCATGCATTGACTATTGCTGTGTTATTACTCCAGCCCAATATTGTATCTGCTCAGGGGACTAAACCTGACTTCTTGCAAGACAGATACCCTACTAGCTGTCCTAATAGCTGTACTATTGTTTAGGACATGATGTAACACTTTGATGAACTTACTTAGCATGCTTGGAAATGTTGTCCTTGTATCCCATCCCTACCCCAACTCAATTTATAATGAGGCTGAAGTTTGTCCTTCGTTTTCCAAAATTTCCAAAGATTTTATGCACTTACCTTTTAGAGTCCAACTCTCTTTAGAAGAAGAAATCTTGGGATATAGTTGGTTATAAAATTGATCCTCGATTTTTGCTCTGTTCTTTCCCCTGAAGTTTGCTATTCCTCCCCTAGAATTCTCACTTTCTTCTGTCTCTCAGATTCTACTAATCTGAATATTAGTAGTGCTGATATGGCTCAAAGACTTTCACAAGGGCCCGGAGAGATAGCACAGTGGCGTTTGCCTTGCAAGCAGCCGATCCAGGACCAAAGGTGGTTGGTTCGAATCCCGGTGTTCCATATGGTCCCCCATGCCTGCCAGGAGCTATTTCTGAGCAGACAGCCAGGAGTAACCCCTGAGCACCGCCAGGTGTGGCCCAAAAACCAAAAAAAAAAAAAAAAAGACTTTCACAAGAAAATGTTTAGAAATGGTAAGTAAAATGGGCCTATAATAGAAGGGGGGTAAGTATAAGGTCATCCATGGGCATGCCCAGTCACAGAGTGAGTTGTTCATCTGAATAAAGGAGATACCAGATACTAGAGATACTACATCATGGAGATACTCAGAAAACTATTGAGTAAGTTGATGAGACATAGTGCATTATCAGATCTCAAAGTTTTCTTTCTTTTCTTTTTTAGACCTCAGAGAGTGAACCTTCTGAAAATGATGCCCTACAACCTGGTCGGAATATTGTAGCTGCAGGTTATGCCCTCTATGGCAGTGCAACTCTTGTAGCTCTTTCCACTGGCCAAGGAGTGGACCTCTTTATGCTTGACCCAGTAGGTATCCAGTATGTTGACATCAATATTAGACTTTGTGGGCTCTGTGTTTGAATTTCAGACTCCTTGAAATAATTTCCTGGTCTTTCATAATACCTTTTTAGGAGATAGGGGCAGTTGTATCAAGTTAGGAACTATCTTCAAGGAATCCAGTACATGAAAATCACAGTACATGAAAATCACAATAGCTTCTTTGATTTCTGGGATTCAATGGGATACTACTATATCTGGAATACAATTCTTAAATGCCAATGTAGCTGATATTGAGACAGAAATATTTCTTTAGAGCAACATTGTGCAGTAGAACTTTCTATGATGATAGCTATGGTTTGTCTTATATGCTCAGAAATCAGAGGCCTCTAGCAATTCTTAAATGCTTTTAAAGTGATTTCCGAGAGCTGGACTTACAGTCTTTCATTTTCATGACCTAAATTTGATTAACCTGTGACTACCCTAATATTTTTGTTGTATTCAATGGAAGTGAAATTAGTAGAAAGCTTAAAAAAAAATTCTTACATGTTTTACTCCCTTCTTCTTTTTCTCATTAAAAAAAATTGGGGGAACCATACCTGATAGGGCTCAGGGCTTACTCTTGTCTCCGTGTTCAGAGATTACTGTTTAGTCGCGCTCAGTAGACCATATTTAATGTCAGAGATTTGAACTGGGGTTGGTCTGTAAGGCAAGTGCCTTAACCCCTTTACAACTTTTCCAGTTTCCCCTATGGTTTCTTTATGTATTTTATGGCTTCAAGCTCTAATAATAATTTTTATTTATTTTATTTTTTTATATAATGTCTTTTCTCTTGCCTATATTTTCTGGAGAACAGGATTTTTCTAAGGATAAAAACTTGGGGAATTCTTTGTATATGTGTGGCCTAGAAGATATTGACAGTTACATATTTTGCTCCAGGGATATGACAAAGTACATGCTTGTCTTTAAAAATACGGTGGCAGGGCCCAGAGAGATAGCACAGCGGTGTTTGCCTTGCAAGCAGCCAATCCAGGATCAAAGGTGGTTGGTTCAAATCCTGGTGTCCCATATGGTCCCCCGTGCCTGCCAGGAGCTATTTCTGAGCAGACAGCCAGGTGTAACCCCTGAGCATTGCCGTGTGTGGCCCAAAAACCAAAATAAGTAAATAAGTAAATAAGTAAATAAATAAATAAATAAATAAAAATACGGTGGCAGAGGAGCAGGGAAGGTCACAGGAGGTGGCTTTTTTTTTTAAATCTTGAGATTTCTAGGTTCAGTGGAACTTTGCTTTCATATGTCCCATGTCCAGTCACTGTACTCAGAAACTGAGAAAAGTGCTTCTGCTTTTCTGTGTATATTTTCCAGATGCCACACTTGTGCATTTTTCTTTTGCTAATGGACAGTGTACTGCTGACTTCTGTTTTCTGAAATCTTTCTTCTTCTCGGCGCCTCTTACATCTCTAGGCTCTTGGTGAATTTGTTCTGGTGGAAAAAGATGTCAAGATTAAAAAAAAAGGAAAGATTTATAGCCTTAATGAAGGCTATGCCAAGTATTTTGATGCTGCTACCACAGAATATGTGCAGAAAAAGAAATTTCCTGAGGTGAGAAAGAAAGCATGATGCAATAGCAGGGAAACTGTTATTTATGCGGGTTTTTGATTAAATGTACACAAGGCATGGCATCTAAAAAAAAATAAAGTATAAGGCAAATCAATGAAAAAAAACATAATAAAAAGAAATAAATTTAAATGTTATATATTTTAGCATATATGATAAGCTATTGGGTACTTACAATATGCACAGATAATCATAAATTATAATTAAAGAACAATCTGGGGACCAGAAAGATAGCACAGTTTATAAGTCTTTTGTTTTTCACATGGTCAATCTGGGTTTGATCTTTTGGCATGATACCACATATAGTCATTCAATACCTACCAGAGATGATTTCTAATCATAAAGCCAGGAGTAAGCCCTGAGCACAGCTGGGTGTGGCCCTCAAATGAGCAAAGCATAAATATTTCTTGCATTGGTTGTATACCTAGCATCATCAGATACATTAATAAAAATGTGGCAACCTCTCTGAAGGTTAATTAGGCAATGTGATTTTAAATATTGATTCATAACTTTGACTTAATAGTTTATTTGAGATTTCTCCAGAAATTAATTAATTAATTATTATTTTTTGGGTTTTGGGTCACACCCGGCAGCTCTCAGTGGTTCCTCCTGGCTTTTTGCTCAGAAATCGCTCCTGGCAGGCTCGGGGACCATATGAGATGCTGGGACTTGAACCACCATCCTTCTGTGTCTAAGGCAAAAGCCTTACCTCCATGCTATCTCTCTGGCTCTCTCCAGGAATTTGTTATGAGGAATGAAAAATAAAGATGTCACTATAGGGGCCGGAGAGATAGTGAAGCGGTAGGGCACTTGCCTTAGACGCTGAAGGACAGTGGTTCAAATCCTGGCATCCCATATGGTCCCCCGAGCCTGCCAGGAGTGATTTCTGAGTGTAGAACCAGGAGCAACCCCTGAGCGCTGCCAGGTGTGATCCAAAAACCAAAAATAAAATAAAATGTCTGAAAGAATGTTTAAAAAAAAAAAAAGATGGGGCCGGGCGGTGGCACTGGAGGTAAGGTGCCTGCCTTGCCTGCGCTAGCCTAGGACGGACCGCGGTTCGATCCCCCGGCGTCCCATATGGTCCCCCAAGAAGCCAGGAGCAACTTCTGAGCGCATAGCCAGGAGTAACCCCTGAGCCTCACAGGGTGTGGCCCAAAAACCAAAAAAAAAAAAAAAAAAAAAAAAAAGATGTCACTATAACATTATATAGTATTATAAATAACAAAAGGGCTAATGAAGTATTAATCACTATGCTACTACATAATATTTCAAGGAAATATTATAATACACATATAACCACTTAGAAGGCAAATCTTCTAAGTATTGATGGAAGAATACATTCACAAAATATTAAGTGAGGGAATGAGTTATATATGTATTTGTTTGTATATAATATATATGACACAACACAAAATATATAATAGAAGAGTTTCTTAGATAATATCATTGTGTTCAGCATTGCTTAATTACAATGTTGATAATAAAGAAAATTCCAGGAAAGCTATGGTCTGTGGAATTTCTCCCCAAGTCTATCTGGGTTTTCTCTAGGCATTTCAGTTTTCTTCTGCTCCTCAGAATATGAACATGAGGTTCACTGCTATACATTTCAATCACTCACTCCAGAACTCAATTGGAGTATGAGTTGCTCTTTTTTGACCAAATTGTGTCCCTTTCGGAGTTGGTGCTGGCCTCCTATTCTGAGTTGACACAGTAGGATCTGGGTATGTATGACCTTGAGCTGAAATAACTGAAATTAAAAGTGAACAAATACAAATTATTGAAACTGATTTTAAAATGCATAATATACACATGACACAATGTGCTAGGTGGTAGGAAAGCACTCAGTGAACCTGCCACTCATGTTTGTTTCTTAAGTGTTTATTGATAGGGTGCGCTCTTTTCACATGGTGTTGCCAACAGTTATTCCTGGAATTAACACCACTTTAATTGGTGATGTTCAGGTGACTGTATAGTGCCAGATAGCAAACTACTGGTATCCTGCTTGTAAAACTTGCTAGTCAACCTCTTGAGCCATCTGCCTAGTTCAAGGGTAGGCAGTTTTCCATAAATAATACTTGGAGAGTTGATGATAAAAGTACTTGATCTGTTTTTCAACCTAAGAATCTGACAAAGAATTAACTCCAAATGGTTATAATCCCTTATTCCAATAATTTATTTTACTTTATTTATTATTATTTTATTTTTTATTTTAAATTTGCTACAGTGTGTGAGTTTTAATTGCCATATCTCAACTTCTTGAAGAAAACATTGCCAATAACAATTTATTATTATTTTTTTGAGTTATCATGGCCTAACAGACAAGAGACCGACAAGGTTATAATATTTTGCAGAATGTACTTGGCTGGAACTTGGCTTGGCTAATGTTTTTTATGATCTGTTTTTAACTATGAATTATCTTCCTCGTGGTTTGGGACAATAGTATACCTTCCATGAGGGTGACACTCTGAGTCTTGCACTGGCTATACCTAGGAACATTAACTAAAAACAATATGTCAAGTGGAATATTTGGGGGAATTAATGTCTACTCTTCAGAATATATTTCCTCATTTTGTTTTGTTTTCCCAAGAAGACAAATATTTTGCCTGGGTTTTTTTGTTTGTTTGTTTTTGGGCCACACCCAGTAGCACTCATAGGCTACTTCTGGCCCTCTGCTCAGAAATTATTCCCGGCAGGCTCAGGGTACCATATACGATGGCCTGAGATTGAACCCGGGTTGGCCATGTGCAAGGCAAACTCCCTATCTACTGTGCTATTTTTCCAGCTGTCTATTTTGCCCAATTTAAGTGAGACTAAATTTAGTGAGTTCAAACATTGGTCAAGATTCTGGACTAATCAAATGATTAGGGAAGAGACTGCATTTGGAGTATGAACTTAAGCTGGTGTTGAATTATAGCTAATCTTATTACATCTTTCTCTTTATTCCATCCCTTCTAGGATGGTAGTTCTCCTTATGGTGCCAGATATGTAGGCTCCATGGTAGCTGATGTGCACCGTACCTTGGTCTATGGAGGGATCTTCCTATACCCAGCAAACCAGAAAAGTCCTAAGGGCAAGGTAATTATTTTTTGTTAAGTACATCTTATTCTTGCCCTTAATGAGACCGCTAGCATTTCTTTCAAAACCTGTTTTTTTCCTACTGTATAAAGATTGGTATTATTGTTGATTTTTTTTTAAACTCCATGTGTATCATTCCATCACTAATTAGATGTGGGAACTTCCTGCTTTACATATGATTGCCTAACTTTCAGCTTCCATACCAACTGACTTTGGAAACTAGACTCCTTTGAGGATCTTCTGAAATTTAGGGACTCCTCCTAGAAAAAAGATGCTCCTAAACATAAGCATTACAGCATTTTAATAGATTTCATAGATGCCCTGCAGTTTACTGTATGTTTAGGATGTTCTCAATCTCAATATTTTTGAGAACCAATATTTTTGAAAAGGCACTTTGAGATTTTATTTCCACTCTATGACACAAAACCAAAATAGCTATATTTAAAAATTATTTTATTATTAAATTAGGATCATGATAAAATGCATATCTCTTGGATAGATCCTCCATAGAAAGAAGGATCTATTTTCAAATTTTAACAAATTTCAGAAATCACAAGTTGGGAAATAAAAGTTAAGACACATAGCATACTCTACACAGAATTAGCCACTTGTTATATTTGAATTATTGAAATGCCAACATCAAAGCCATGGTAACAAATTTAACATTGAGCTAAAGATAGAGCATAGCCTTGCATATGTTTTGATCCCTGGCACTGCATCTGGCTTCCTGAATCCCACCAGGAGTGATTTCTAAGTTTAGAATCAGGAGTAATCCCTGAGCCCAAGAAATCTCACATCACATGAGAGCAGATTTGGAGATGTAAATTGATATATCAACCCTTGATTGGAATGTATTTGTGGAGTATATATGATGTGTATTTACCCATATATTCTTACCTCAAGCACTTTTTATTCATAGGTAGTTTTTATATTCATACATTCAATTAAAGTTGAAACCAGAAGACTCATGTATGATGCTAAAGAAAAGAAAATTTTCTGAGATATTGGATCAAGTAGAAATTGAAAATACATTTTTGTTTGTTTGTTCGTTGTTTTTTTGGAGGAGGAGGCACACCAGTGATGCTCAGGGGTTACTCCTTGTGCTCAGAAATCGCTCCTGGCTTGGGGGACTCTATGGAAAATCCAGGTTTATCCTGGGTCAGTTGCTTGCAAAGCAAATGTCCTACCACTGTGCTATTGCTCCAGCCCTAGACTATTAAAAATATTTAATAGAACCAGTTTTACTACTGTTTTTCCATTAATAGGGAGAGCATTGGCTAATAAATTACTAATCATTATCATGATTTACAATGAGTCTGAAAGTCTACACATAATTATGAATTTCTAGAATGTAAGTTCATAACTTATATTTAAGAGCACATAACTACCACCACATTGAATATGTTCTTGGTTCTGAATATATTTTTAAGGAAAAACAGGTTTTATTTGGAGGTACTGAGGAAGGTGAGGTAGAGGATAAGAAAAAGAGAGCCCTAGTATGAAACTATGAAAGTTTCGAGAAAGGAGATGCAGGGGCCGGAGAAATAGCGTAAAAGTAGGGCATTTGCTTTGCATGCAGAAGGATGGTGGTTCGAATCCTGGCATCCCAAATGGTCCCCCGAGCCTACCAGGAGCGATTTCTGAGCATAGAGCCAGGAGTAACCCCTGAGCGCTTCCAGGTGTGACCTCAAAACAAAACAAAACAAAACAAAAGACAAAAAACAAAAAGAGGGGAGAGGCAGGTGACATGTGTCTGGGCAACATGCTTGTGGGCCAACAACACCTATGCCCAGCACTGACACTTGGACTCAAGGAACACATGTGTCTCCTAATCTGTTTTAACTTTCACAGTCTCTGTCTCATTTATTGGAGAGACGAAGTACTCCTTCTGTGTGTACTTTTCTCTGTAAGCTTAGGTAATGTTTCTTCTATACTTTTCTTTTTTTGGGGGGGCCATACCTGGAGGTGCTCAGGGGTTACTCCTGGCTGTCTGCTCAGAAATAGCTCCTGATAGTCACGGGGGACCATATGGGACACCGGGATTCGAACCAACCACCTTAGGTCTTGAATCGGCTGCTTGCAAGGCAGACACCGCTGTGCTATCTCTCCGGCCCCTCTTCTATACTTTTCTATACATGACACAAAATCCAAAACCTCTGAGACTTTGTTATGAGATCGCCAAGTCCTGACCCCCTCCAGCCCTAACAGTGTGGAAAAAGGAAGAAAGAGCAAAGCTCTATGAGCTCCAGACCACAGTCTCCCTAATCAGTTAATCCAGGACACTTGGCTGCTAGTGTTCCTTCTCTGGACAACAAGCTATCTGACCTGAATGTACCACATGCACTAGCACTTCTCTGTATCCTGCCAGGCTGCCAACAACTCTAAGATTCAATGGTCTAGCTAGGGTAAGAACATTTTAAAGCTTAGTGTTTTACAGGGAGCAGAGAGATCCTGAAATTCTTCCTGAAGCCCTAACTTGGTTTCTCCTAAATGCTTAACTAGTTTAAACAAGACCAAACATATTTTGTTTCTTATCTAAAAAAAAACAAACCCATTTCTCAAACTGGTCTTACCACACCAACAAACTGGATTTACAAACAAGAACTGAAAAGGAAAAGCTGCAGATATCAAAGGGGGAATGCAGTATGATATGGGCATGCAAGTAGCATGAGTTAACTTCTTCCAAAGGTCCAATAAAAATACCACTTAAGGGGCCGGCAAGGTGGCGCTAGAGGTAAGGTGTCTGCCTTGCAAGCGCTAGTCAAAGAAGGACCGCGGTTCAATCCCCTGGCGTCCCATATGGTCCCCCCAAGCCAGGGGCAATTTCTGAGCCCTTAGCCAGGAGTAACCCCTGAGCATCAAACGGGTGTGGCCCGAAAAGACAAACAAACAAACAAAAATACCACTTAAATATCAGTAAACCGTGCAACCAATCGACACTTGTGCTTTGACTAAGTTCCTCCCCACTGTCCTGGACGCTTGTGGTGTTAAGAAAGACCTTTTGGGGCCTGGAGAGATAGCACAGCGGCATTTGCCTTGCAAGCAGCTGATCCAGGACCAAAGGTGTTTGGTTAGAATCCCGGTGTCCCATATGGTTCCCCGTGCCTGCCAGGAGCTATTTCTGAGCAGACAGCCAGGAGTAACCCCTGAGCACTGCCGGGTGTGGACCCCCCCCAAAAAAAAAAGACCTTTTGGTGTCCCTATAATCCCATCAAACTTG